>NC_142936.1:12435833-12458333 GCF_046866305.1 Octopus bimaculoides | reverse complement strand
AACCTTCATCTTGTCCGGATCGAAAAAATATGCATCAACCGAACACTAAAGTCGACATAATCGACTGCACCACGCCTCAGAGATGTAGGATTATTACCAAAATATAAAAACCATTCTTTCCCCATCTCCCGTTGTCAAAAAATATCAACGTCATTTATGTAAGTCATTACCATTGTCATTATTATTAATATCATAACTTATATTTCTTATTTCTTTACTGCCCACAAGGGGCTACACACAGAGGGGAACAAACAAGGACAGACAAACGGATTAAGTCGAATACCGTTAAGCATTTCGCCCGGTGTGCTAACGTTTCTTATTTCTTTATTGCCCACAAGGGGCTAGACATAGAAGGGACAAACAAGGACAGACAAAGGGATTAAGTCGATTATATTGACTCCAGTGCGTAACTGGTACTTATTTAATCGACCCCGAAACGATGAAAGGCTAAGTCGACCTCGGCGGAATTTGAACTCAGAACTTAACGGCAGACGAAATACCGCTAAGCATTTCGCCCGGCGTGCTAACGATTCTACCAACTCGCCGCCTTTCTGAGCAGTGTTTCTGAAAATTCTTATTTCTGTATTGCCCACAAGGGGCTACACACAGAGGGGACAAACAAGGACAGACAAACGGATTAAGTCGATTATATCGATTCCAGTGCGTAACTGGTACTTATTTAATCGACCCCGAAACGATGAAAGGCAAAGTCGACCTCGGCGGAATTTGAACTCAGAACGTAAAGACAGACGAAATATCGCTAAGCAGTTTTCCCGGCGTGCTGACGTTTCTACCAGGTGGCCGCCTTTCTGAGCAGTGTTTCTTAAATTTCTGAGAGTGTTTCTCTAACTATCAACATTGACTTTGTTTTTCTGCAAGGAAATGATAGTTTATATTACTTAACATCCTTTTACCATAGCAAGCCCAGATCAGGCTTCGGTGCGGGAAACGCACTTGCATGATTCGAATATGTTTGAATAGATCTTTTGAACAAAAATCTGAAATCTCATTATTGAAATAACAAATGCTTTTTCCAAGTTGTTTAATGAGCGAAAGTATCTTTTGCATGAAAAAAAAAAAATTAATAAAATTACATGCATTTAATTTATAGCCAATCACAACCCTCGACATATGACACTAGGAGTTTTCTACCAATTTCTTAACGAAAATACCGTTAACATATCCTACCTTCACGCAACAGTGTAGCTCTTTGAAGAACATACGGCTTGAACGCGTCTGCTGAGCACAGCATGTAATTAAGCGGATAATATTAAAGGTGAAGCTTAAAACGGCAAACTGGCACAATCGTTAGCACGCCGGGCAGAATGCTTTGCAATACAGTAACCTTTCGTCATATCGCGGTTCATCTATCGCGGTTTACTATTTAAGCTTACGTCGATTCCTCCGTGGTGTTGTTTTGCATTTATAATAAAATAAATATATACAAATTATAAAAAAATATATACAGTACAGTACTGTTTCTGCTTCGCGGATTTTAAACCATCACGGGGAGTTTTGGAACGTAACACGCGATAGTCGAGGGATTACTGTATATTACACTCATACATCTTTACAAGACGAGTGTCTGCATAATAGCTGCACACCTGACAAAGTATATGTTCGACTAGAATTCTATTTGAAGCTGGTCAAATAAGTGCCTCCCAGATCGAACCTACAAGCACATGATCGCGAACTAAGCAACTCAACCGCATTCACACGAATACGTCTCCCCAAAAGCGTGTTGATCGTTTCATGCTAAATGTACTTTAAGATAATTTCTTATCATTTGAAAGCTTCAACACCATGTGCAATTTCTAAATACTGAAATATATTTCGAAGCAAAACAGCCTAAAATAATTATAAACGAGAAAACTTTACATCTTTCACAGTTTTTATTTCCTTTCTTCTCATTTTCATTAGATTTTCTCACTGATTCACTTTAACGAGGACGAATCAAATACCACACAGACATATGAAAAGGAACTACATGCAAGCGTACAGAATTATACGTATAGGTTGTCGTATGCACTGTTTCTATTAAAGAAATGACATCCCGCTGTCACCTTCAGTTTGTGTGACACCGACCGTTGAACATTCAGGTGATAACGAAAATGCCAGAGCAGCACTGAAGTGATTTCTAATTAAATACATACATATGTACTTGCGTGTGTGTGTGTGTGTGTGTGTGTGTGTGTGTGTATGTGTGTGTGTGTGTTTGAGTGTGTGTGCGTATACACATATATACATATTTATATATATTTACATACATGCATATATTCATGCACGTATATAGAGATATATGTGTATACATTCGTGTACGTACATTCAGATATATATATGTATATATATATATATATATATATATATATATATATATATATATATATATATATATATATATGGTTATATGTATATATATACATATATATATATATATATATATATATATATATATATATATATGGTTATATGTATATATATATACATATATAATACACACAAACACGTATACATATATATACATATATATATATTATATATATACATTACACACACAAACACGTAAATATATATATATTAATATATATATACATGCATATATGTGGATTGGGTGTTGGTGGGTGTTCGTATGGGTGTGTGCGTGTGTGGGTGTCTGTGTGTGTATGTGTTAGTGCGTCTCTGTCTCTCTGTCTGTTTGTAAGTAAGTGTGTATATGTGTATATATACGTAAGTACGTGTGTACATTTGCATATATGTAACCAAGTATAACTGTATGTGTGTATAGATTCCGATAGCAGTAAATTACACCACCAGAAGAAAAATAAAGTAAAAGAGAGACCGAGGGAGAGAGAGAGACAGAGAGAGAGTGAAAAAAAACATGGTGGAATTTGTGATATTTTCGTTTCATTTCTAACCTTTCTATCACATACCGCTTTTCACATCCGATTGTGCGAGGCAATGAAATAAACATACTAGCTATAAATGAATAACATAGCAAAATGAATGTAATCTATAAATGAATAATTGAAGGAATAGAATAACGAAGCAGGAAAAGTTTCAGGAAATAAATGAAAAAAGAATGGATATATGACTTTTGGCATATAGATTCTGGGGTTAAGGTTTAGACGTTCATTACTGCCGTATATTAATGCGTACATATGCAATAGATTTTGTGTTGTTTCTATTCAATGGAAAAGCAAGCTATATATATATATATATATATATATATATATATATATATATATATATATATATATATATATATATATATATATATATATATATATAATTGAGAAGGATGGAGGCAAGCAGATAGGTAGAAAGAGGGAAGGTGGGAGGAAAAAAATGAGACCAGTATTTGTTATTCTTTTCACTGAATTTTCATTGCAGAATCTAGTTTTTAAATACGAGGCATATAATATTATTTTTTGTACCGCCCCGAAGTTGTTCTATGATGGATAAATACAAACATACATTCGTGTGCATATGTGAGTGTATGTATATATAATGTATATATATATAAAAATATATATATATATATACATACATAATTATATATTTATATGTATATATTCATGCTATTCATTTCCATTTTATGCATTACTTCATTTGTGGATAATAGCATCGTAAAAAGCGTCGTTTCTGAGAGAAAGCAACAGGAGTTTTATCATAGGAATTGCTAATTATATATGTACGTTAAATGTGTACTCTGACATATGCATATATGAATGTCTGTATGTATACATATATATATATATATATATATATATATATATATATATATGTGTGTGTGTGTGTGTGTGTGTGTGTGTGTGTGTGTGTGTATATATATGTATATATATGTAGGCGTAGGAGTGGTTTACAAACCACATGGTTTCGGGCTCAGTCCCACTGCGTGGCACCTTGAGCACATGTCTTCTACTATAGCTTCGAGCCGACCAGAGACTTGTGAGTGGGTTTGGAAGACGGAAACTAAAAGAAGCCCGTCGTATATATGTTGATATATATATATGTATGTATGTGTGTGTGTGTGTGTGTGTGTGTGTGTGTGTGTGTATGTGTGTGTGTGTGTGTGTGTGTTTGTGTGTCTGTGTTTGTCCCCACAACATCGCTTGACAACCGATGCTGACCTGTTTACGTCCTCGTAACTTAGCGGTTGGGCAAAAAGAACCGATAGAATAAGTACTAGGCTTAAAAAGAGTATGTCCTGGTGCGCTCCAGCATAGCCACTGTCAAATGACTGAAAGAAGTAAAAAAACAAAGGAATGTGTGTCTATGTATATATACATGTATGTATGTATGTATGTATGAATGTATGTATGTATAATACTTTCAAGTATTTTTGTTGGATGATTTATGTAACGCGTGAGATTAATACATATATTAGCACATTTACGAATTCTATAAATGTAGGCGAATACCTGTTTTTCATGCATACAGGTTCCTATGCTCAGTATACTCACCGGAATTTAAATAAATCTACATACAGATATGAACGCAATTATAAGCATAAAGATGCTGCGTTATATAATTGCAAAAACCCAGCTGTAAGTTACGTGAATATTATACAATATTTTAAGATTAAACGAACGTGAATTAAAGCACAGAGTAGGTGTGACTTAGAGTGCCCTAGTTCCGGGGATTGAGAAGATTAGAGCATTCATATAATCTACGAGGGATTAAAGGGAGATGGATTAAAGGAGGTCAAATGCTTGAAGAAGTTTTAGGATTGGATGTAAAAGCGAGTTTCAGTACGAATACAGCAAAATTACTATCAATAGCTTTAGGTTTCTTAATGCATTAACATCATTAACAATTAACATATCTTCATTACAATATAAAGTAGAGGGGACAGACGTTATATAAATATGTGTGTATGTGCGTGTAGATAGATAGATAGATAGATAGATAGATAGATAGATAGATAGATAGATAGATAGATAGATAGATAGATAGATAGATAAATAGATAGATGCGTACATATGTATTTGAAACAGTATCGGAAGACATTGAAGATTCTTATGTCCGGTACATATTTGCTTGAAAGAGTATGACATCATAAGACAATATAAGTTAAGATGGCGAAGATTTCCTGACTTCCGGTGATTTCAAAGATGCTTTGAACGCTCATTTGACATCGATCTGAGTGTATTTCTCTGTATGTATGTGTATAAATATGTTCATGTCAGCGTTTACAACCACCTGTGTGTTTCAATATTTGTACATATGTACGTGCCTACATGCGTTTGTGTTTGCGTGTGTGTTTGTGTGTGTGTGTGCATGTGTGTGGTGTGTATCGTTCCGTAGAAGCATTCATGTGTCTCAATATGCCGTGTGCATGAATATGTACGCTTATATGTATCTATCTACATTTGTGTTTGTGTGTGCGTGTGTGTAAGTATACATAAATGCATCTATGTATGTGGGTATAGTTGAGCGAAAATGTGTGAGCACGTATGTTACAAGAATCTGGAACTAATTTGGCCAACCAATACTGTAGACTCAGCACAATTAGTGCATTTCATTGTATAGTTCCATTTACGAACTGCTAGTAGGAATTTTAAGAAATTTTGGACAAGATCCACTTGGCGTCTAACCAGAAAGCATAATGCAAGCAAGTAGCTGTAGAAGCGGATGAGACAAGATGCAGAACATGCTTCTATCAAACACATTGTTTGCTTAATGGTACGATTGTTTATGCACACTGAAGAAATACATATGCACCGCTCACAGAGTCAAATACACAAGCACGCGTTTACACACGAACCAGAGGAGAAAGCTGGACATAGTCGCCGGGGTTGCAAAAAACCAGTAACTAAATTTCTCTCAAATGTCATCTCAATGAGTTTAAAAAGGAAAGACATACGAGTATTTGATAGTGCAGTTAAATGAAATGTAGGAATTGTTACTTAGTTCGATTATATACAGGTCCTGAAAATCTTCAGATTTTCCAAGGAAATGAAATAAAATAGAATGAAATTATATAGTATAAAATAAAGTAAATTATATAGGTTATTACATTCAATAGCATTATACCTGCTCACTCACACAAACACACACACATCAATGACGTTTAAAATTTACGACGGGTCTTACGATAGAAATTTATTTGATGGTAGTCGGACCAAGAAAGAATGGTCAGACATGGCCGAACACCGGTCACGTGGAAGGAGAGGAGAGAGGTAGGGGTAGAGAGATTGAAGAATTTATATATATATAGTGGTTACGGTTATTCGCCACCCGATCCTTAGATCATGAGTTCGATCCCCGGCGGCACGACGTCTCTTTTTAACAACATAATTTATTTTCCCGTTGATCCAGTCAATTCAAAAGTGAGTTGCACTTGTAATACAAAAACGCCAGCCTTGTCCTATTCCGTATCCCACTGATTCTTCCTAAGAACTATGGTGAGTGTATCCGTGTTAATTTCCCGAGTGGGCTGTTCCTTTGCTTTAATTAACTGGAACAATCGTCGTCGCAACTAACGGAAGGCCACTTGTTGCTCCTGTTATAATTATTAAAATTAGCATTTTGCTTATTTTTCTTCCGGATTCATATATTTTTAGCAGAGCTTGTAACATGTAAAAGTTAGCTAGGTAAGGAATTGTTGGGTCCTTAATCACCTTTTGCGGTTTTTTGTTCACTCTCAACTTTATAGATTTAAATTAGGTTTATATCCATCCTTCTAATATTCTGAATATTATTGATAAATTACATGTGTAAATGTTTCCAAATTTTGATTTCTACTTTGAACTAAGTTATAGCTTGTTACTGATTGTGGTTACATTTTGCATCATTATAAACACGTTTGTCAATGACACGTTAATTGCAATATCAAATTTGAAATAAGAATAATTCATACATTCTTGCGCTTTGATCCTCAAGCTAACGTCACCAGGAATTTTAATATCAATTATTTCACATCTTCTTAATAATTATGTTTCCTTACAATAATATGAGACGCCATATTATCTTTCTTTTACTTCTAATTCCGATGCTTAAGCTGCTCAAATACAGGTGACTCTAAGCGGAGCTATCTCATATACGCGATATTCATCTTTTTTATCTTTTAGATTTTAGTACAGTTAGGATAAAATTATCAATCCCTTTTCCATTTTTAGTAAGTTAAGTTACAATATGGAAAGGATTTAGTCTCACCTTCAATCATTTTATCAAACTTATACAAACTTTCTTGGCTACGGAATTATTGTCACATATTACTTATATATATATATATATATATATATATATATATATATATATATATATATATATATATACGCGGGCTCACACACATATACACATACACACGCGAACACATATACACATTTAAATAGTGTGTATATGTATGTCAATAAATAGTGGGGTTGTGTTAACCGCACGTGGAGAAATGATAGGAAAATGAAAGATAATAATAAGGCAGAATGCTAAACTGGAAGCATATTTTAATAAAGATTTCTAACCGGCTTTCATTGCATGGCAAATTTTCAAGAAGAGGGAGAATGAAAATGTTTTTTACAAAAAAGTAAAAAAATGAAAAAATAATATATAAAAATATAAATATACCAATACATTATATTGTCTTTCAGCTTTTAAAGTTCAGTGGTAATTCTGAACGCAAAAATATATGGTTCGGTTGGGAAGCAAACTTCTTACTACACAGCTACGGTTCTGCCTACACACACACACACACACAAACACAGACACACATACACACACATATTTGTGTGCTTGTGTGTATTTATAAATAAATATGTGAGTGCATATATACATATATATATATATATATATATATATATATATATATATATATATATATATATATATATATATATATATATATATATATATGCGTACATATATATACATATGTGTGTGTATATATGTATATGTATTTATACATATATATATATATATATATATATATATATATATATATATATATATATATATGCATATATATATATATATGTATGCATGCATTTATGTATCTATGTTTGTATGTATATATGTAGGTATGTATGCTTGTATGTATATGATTTATATAGATATTCCGTGTCTTATCGTGTTTTCCTCTCTGGGATAACATTTGTTTGCGCTTTCAATTTCAGTATTCCTCTAAAACCCCTCAAAGCGACACGTCCATGTTTTGCATCGTATCTTTACAACCTACGTACATTTAAACAATGTTGTGAATCTTGTGAGACGTTCGTTCCAAAATTTATTACAGGTAATTTTACTTTATCTTCTCTCCCAGTAATATACCAAATTATTTGTAACCTAATGCACCGACTTGTTAGGTTTTTCTGATAATCGTATCTTGTTCCTTTCGAATATCTATTTCCTAATCAACATTCCATACATTTTATTTATTAGTTTTACGGCAATACATTCCTTTACTTGGTTTGTTTCATGTTTGTTGTATCAAGTACGTATATCGTTCATATTTTCTAATACTCATATTTAATATACATCATCTATAAAATAGGAAAAGAATGGCGGGTACGTATCATAACAATTGGTCAAAACACGTGCCGTACATCATCAGTTTAGCTTTATTTCGTTGGTCTTATCGCTGTTTCTTCTCCATGCTGCTTATAAATTTTCATATTCTTAATGTTTCTAGCGTTCCGTTATCCACGAATGAAGTATCATACAACGGCCTTTTCAAAATAATTGCTGATATTGTGGTCTTTTTTTTTAATGCCATCTACAGAAAACTGGTGTTTTCCATATTATCTTTCAAAAATTAGGTTGCAAATCTGTACACTGTCCTGGGTATTTGTGTGGCACTATTTGTAGTAAAATCTAGTCACCCATCACCTATATGCATACATACATATGTGTGTGTGTGTGTACATGTGTGTGTATATATATATATATATAATTTCAAAATAGGATAAAATCTTTAAATATATTTATTTATATTAAGGGCATCACTATACATAAATGCCCTTAATATATATATATATATATATATATATATATATATATATATTTATTCTTTTAATTGTGCCAGTCATTTGACTTCGGCCACGCTGGAGCACCATATATATATATATATATATATATATATATATATATATATATATATATATATATATATATATATATATATATATATATATACATATGTGTGTGTGTGTGTGTGTGTGTATGCACACTGAACGACATTTTAACTGGATGTCCTACAGCACTGAGAGAAGAGGAAGCTGATACAAGTGGAGACATGACAGTGTCTCTTTGCTGAAATCGCCAAATTGAGTGATCTGCAAAGGATGGAGGCTACAAACATCAGCCTTCACCAAATGGAATTATCTTCCTAAAAGAAGTCGACAAAGCTTCCAAGGGCTAAACAATGGTAGGGGTCTCTTTAAGTGTTTTGTGTTCAGCATCAGATTAGGAGTTGCAAGTGGACCTGAAGAGCAAACTTGTTTTCCCAGAAGGAATAGTCGTAACATCACTCCAATTTGACAAGTTTAGTCAGATTGGTCACACTCAGAGTGCCCTGGGAGGACAGGCACGATATTTCCCACGAGACAAAGAAAACGAAAAGTCAGTCCCCATTTAAGTCTATTGCCGCGGCTTTCCAGCTGGGTCAATGCATTATTTCGTGTAGAAGATAGAAATTTAGTCATCAAGGAGATAGGCCCGGCAGCCGAAACATTGTACTAGATTAGCAAGACTGTATCGAGTTGTTACAGTCTTAAGACGACATGGAATGCTGAATGTCACTCAATATTCACTTTCTCCACTCCCACCTCCACGTCTTCCCTCTGAAGCTCAGAGCAGTGAGTGATGAGCATGAAGAAATGCTCCACCAAGATATTACTAAGATGGATAATAACTACCAAGGAACCCCAGCATCATGGGGACTTTTTGCTGGATTTTCATGCGCGACATCCTATAGGGAAAGTACAGAAGATCGTCCAAAAAACTCACTTCTGTCTGTCTGCTGCACTATGATTCGTGTGTATTGTACTTTCCAAGTAATTTAGTTCCATCAGCGTTCTGTATCTATGCTCTTCGTAACAGATGAAATAAACATTATATTTTGAGTTTATATGTATTAAAATTAAAATGGGATATGAGAAAGCAAACAAGCTAAAGGTGATAGAGCTAAACTGTTCAGAAAATTGAATTCACTACATGAAAATTAGTAAAACATATCTATTCGTATCCTTGACTCAGAGCAAAAAGAAAATATAACCCAGTATTATGTGCATCGTTCCCACCTTACAATTTGTACTACATTTTATCGACAATAAATGCAAATCCGACAAAGGCGAGATTTGAACTTAAAGCCGAATGATATGGAAAAAATACTGCTAGGTAATTTTGTTCGATACGTTTGTTTCTGACTCTAACGCAAGACTGTGTCATTGTGATGAAAGAAATTTGTTTAAAGACGAAATTTTGTTGATTATGATTTTAAGGAAAAGAAAAGCATAAGAAGGATTATAGTTATGATGGTAATCATGATCATGAAGATGGGAGAGTCGAGAAGAAAAGGATCAAGAATAAGAGGGCAAGAAAAGGAGGCGGAAGAGGGGGAAAAGGAGGCGGATAGGGAAGAAGGATTAGAATGAGATGCAGAACATAGGATGGAGATGAAGTGAAAGTTGCAGACGGTCGACAATGGATTTCATGAGGATTTCGAACTACGTGCGTTTGCACATATTGTACACGTGTACGTGGAGAAAAATCGAAAGGTACAAAAAAATTAATATGAAGGATATAATATTGTCCAGAATGTTCCTTTTATTCGTGTATGCTCACATCCCAGGAGTTTATAGCATCAGCTGGATGTTTTCCCTTCATGCAATCACAATATCTGGCAAACGAACGTCGTTAGGTACACATCTTGATATTTGCGTTTACGTTGCATAGTTAGATTTGATACTGTTACACTGTTAGACCCCATAAATTTTTAAATGCAAGTACAGAAGCATATGCACTGACTGCAGAATTTAACGCACATTTACACATACACCTAAAACAGATATCTAAAATTTTAAAAAAATATATATATTCCAGTCACTTCTGATTAATCGTATGAAATGCTCATAAAAATATAAAAACTTGGTATCGAGAAATATATTTTCTTTTTAGTTCGGCGTTTGTTTTTCGTTGGATATATTTTTCTTTCTTTTCAGTACTTGCTTCCCTTGCTGTAAATTTATCTTATCTCCACTAGTACAGAAATTGACTTCCTCATCACTATAAAATAGGATCATCTTAAAAACTAATTGTCAGACCTCAAAAAATATTAATGTTCTCACATGATACACTTCTCAAATCGTACAACTCACAATATCAGTTCTCTGTAATTCTGTAATATCTTTTAGTTGTTCTTTGATTTCTTAAAGGAAAAATATACCTTAAAAATTAACTTTCCTTATGTCTTGTAGGGATATATTGCTATATATAATTTTCTACAAGATTTTCCTTTATATTTTCTGATTTATTTCTGTCCCAAACGACTTTTATCTCTTATATTATTTTGTTTTTCTTGTAAACTTATCAGTTAATATCTGAGATAAATGTATTTCGCTATCTACTTTCTGAAGCTTTTCATCTACCATTTATCTTTATTTCATACTAGGTTTTCATAAAAATCATACAGCAGTTATATTTGTTTTGGCTATCTTTATAAATCTTTTTCCCCTTCTTCTCTTTCTCCTTAAATACATCACACACACACACTCACACACACACACACACACACACACACACACACACACATATATATATATATATATTCATATATATATACATACCTATATAGATACATATCCACATACATATATATATGTATATGTATATGTATCTATATGTATGTATATGTATATATACATATATATATATGCATATATATATATATATATATATATATATATATATATATATATATATATGTATGTATGTATGTGTATATATATATGTGAACGCTCACACATATATGCATGTATCCACACACACACACACATAATATATATACGTATATATATATGTATATGTGCCGATATATATATATATATATATATATATATATATATATATATACATATATACATGTATATATATGTATACCTCTCTCTATATATATATATCTACGTATAATATATATAATCGTATATATATATATATATATATATATATATATATATATATATTTACAATAGTTATATGTACGTACGCGTATATACCTACATGCATATATATATATTCATATAATGAACAACAAAGAATAAAGCTATATTTAACTATTTGTTATTTTTTATTTTATTACTATCATTAATATTGTTATTATCATTATCATCATCATCATCATCATCATCATCATCATCATCATCATCATCATCATCATCATCATCATCATCACCTTCATCATCATCATCATCATATCTACAACTATTACGATTACTATTTTTGCGAGTTAAGGAAATCTGATAAAGACAAAAACACATCAATATCGGCTTAATAGTATACGTAGGTCTGTCTTTACAATTAGAGTGTTTCGCTTGGATAATATCGCAATACAAATCTAATAATGCTTATTCACTATTATATAAAAGAAGAAATTATATAATTCAATACATATACACTTGGCTACATAAACGTACACGCGAAACTGAAATATACACTCGTTGACAATCGGAGTGTAACAAGATATGCACAGTATTAGAATTGAGTGTGCCTGAGTATGTGTGTGTTTTGAGTGTCTGTGTGTCTGTGTGTGTGTGTGTATGTGTTAGTGTTCGCGGGCTGGTATCTATGTATGAGTGTGTCTTCGTGAGAGTGTACATATATGGATACAAATACATATGTGTGCACTTCTGTGTGTGTGTGTGTGTGTATATATATATATATATATATATATATATATATATATATATGTATGTATGTATGTATGTATGTATGTACGTATGTAAGTGAGTGTGGCTGTGTGTACATTTTATGTATACAATAAAAACGCTGCGGTCATCAGTGGGGATCGTTTTAGTGACGTAAAGGAAGATGGTATCTCAATAGTTTCCTCTTTTACTCTAAATATAATGAAGAAAGTTTTCTAAAGTATAATCGATAGAAACAATCGCACACACACAGACACACACATAACACACAACACACAACGCACAACACACACACACACACACTACATACACATCAAACACACACATACACACACACACACACACACACACACACACATATATATATATATGTGTGTGAGTATATATATATATATATATATATATATATATATATATATATATATATATATATGTATGTATACATATGTATGTATATATGTTTATATATATATGTATACATATATGTATATAGATATATATGTATGTATATATATATATATATATATATATATATATATATATATATATATACAGAAGCAGATACGTATATATATGTGTATATGTGTGTGAAAGGATTTAACATGTTTCTGCATATTCTTTTGTAAAATAATATTTTGCATAAATTCCGAGGTATGGAAAATAGGTTTTCAAGTCTATACCTACAAGTTTCGCAAGTAAACCGCATTGCTTATATAAGCAAATTCAGTCTTTCCTGACATGGAACATAATTATATACAATTCTATTTATGTACATCGTGGAAATTTTATTCCCCATACCCACCTGCGTCACACTTATAATGCAGTATACACATACCCTTTTATATATATATACATATACACGTGCATGCAGACACACATACACTTATACACGTCAACCATTGAAATGCGTTAACAGTTGTGGCTCTCCTGAAGATCTTACCGTCTTGGAGGAGGTCCAGTCACATTATACCCATAGTAATCATTCATAAGTTGATAGAACCACAATATTCTCGAGCTGTCTTTCTCTTAATATATCTCTTACCCTATAATAGGAGAATGTCACTAGACATAACTTGATTCGTCTTCACCGATATTTAGTATGGATTTTATATAAGCGTGACAAATTAATCTTGAATAAATAAAGATTTGTAAATTTAGCAAGTGATTTTGTCTACAAAATGTTCCCCTGGCCTTTATTCATACATCTACATTTTTTAATCAAATTCAGCATTTCTGGATTCCCTTTATTTCTATGATTCTATAATTACATTTCATATTTAGCTAAATTGGTCTTCAACTGAAATACGCTCATCGCATGGCGGATGGCTTTAAACATCAGAAAGATTACAATTTACAATGTCTACATTATGAAAATATTACATGAAAATATTGTATTAGTATAAACTTCCGTGAGATTTTTGTCTACACTTTGCTTGGATAATCGCAATAAGTCTAAGTATTCAACTTATTATATAACGTACGAGAGACCCTAACATATTTGTAATTAGTATGCAGAAGGTACCCCTTCAACATTTGCCATCGGTCACACTGTTAACACTTGAAAACTTCTATTTGCTCAGGGCAGCGCATTTTCAGAGTCACAAGGTACCTAAATCAACTTCAGTTGTTATCCACAGGCGGTTTTGAAGTGAGATAAACTTTTCCAAGCCTGTCATGGTTTTCAAACACTAACTACGCTTTATGGATGCCGCTAACGTTTCAGTCTGCCGTCTAATCTGCATAAAGCAAAGTTAGCTCCTACGAATATTCTCAGTATTTGTCAGTTGTCAGAAGATAGCTCTCAGCTTCGAAAATATTGCGTCACGGTTACTCGCAATTCTCTGTTCCCTTTCAGGTTTCAAATCTGCGATTGTAATACCGTCTGCATTTGTATAAGAAGGGATTTATTCAGACAGGTTTTGAGAGATGAATGTGAAATATTGATACAATGCTTAATGGTACAGTGATATAAAAAAGTATAGAACCAAATTATTGGTTTCTGTTTTTCTTATAAAAATAGACTCTGTTCAAATAATAAAAAGGCATTGACTGCAAGCTATCTGTATTGTATCCAGGAAGCTATTCTAATTATATTGAAACTTGTTTTTACACCGACATTTATTAGTCATTTTTATTTTGCTGTTTCCGCACTTAGTGGTTTAATTTTGGATCTAGTATTTTTTAGCAATGTAGAGATTCAATATCTGTGTATCATTTTAATAGGAAGTGGTGGAGGGATATGTGTCTGTCTGTATACAGGGTGTCCCAAAAGATACTGATGGGTTTCATTTTTTTTATAACTTCCTTAACCTTAGAAATAAATGCATCAAATTTTGATACAATATAAACGGGATAATGAAAATTAATACGCACAATTCAAATTTTGCAACATCACTACATCATATATGAAAAATAATATCGCTTAAATGTCAGCCATTTTCGGCTTCCCACGCACGTATTCTTTCCAAAACGTGCACCATAACACCCTCAAGAGTTTCAGACCCCTTTTCTCTGATTTCTCTATTGATGTTCTCCTTCAGTTGCACCAGGGTCTCCTGTTTGTTAACGTAAACCCTCTCTTTGTAGAATCCCCAGAAGAAGAAATCCGGGCTAGTCAAGACTGGGGAAAGTGAAGGTCATTCGAAGTAGACCTCACACATCGTTCCAGCATGATGGGGAAACTGCTCATACCGCAAGAGAAACAATGCAGTTGTTACGGAATTGCTTTGGACAGAATAATCTCGCGCTACAGCAATGTCAATTGGCCTTCACGCTCCCCAGACTTGACTGGCCCGGAGTTTTGCTTGTGGGGACACTTGGCAGAGAGGGTTTACGTCAACAAACCGGAGACCCTGGTGCAACTGAAGGAGAACACCAATAGAGAAATCCGAGAAATGGGGTCTGAAACTCTCGAGGATGTTATGGTGCAAGTTTCGGTAAAAATGGTTGCAGTTTAAGCGATGTTATCTTTCATATGTAATATATAGAGGTGTTGCAAAATTTGACTTGTGCATATTAATATCCATTATATCCTTTGTATTGTATCAAAATTTAGTTCATTTATTTGTAAAGTTAAGGACGTTATTAAAAAGTGAAACGCATCAATGACTTTTGGGACACCTTGTATATATATATATATATATATATATATATATATACAAACATACATACATGCACACATACATAGATACGTACGTACATACATACGTAAGTACGTACGTACGTACATATATGCACACACACACACATACATACATATTTACATACATACACTGCTTGGTACGACACCTAATATAAATACTATATTCAGGAGTTAAGAAATGAATTAATAACATTACTATCACGAATCTTTGAAACAAATAAGGTAAAACTCCAGTCACAACATATATTTTGAGTAAAAAAAAAAAAGAAAAGCCTAACTTAAAAACACAACAACACGAAAATATAAGCAAACTACAAAGATTACCGAGCAGGATACGAATGTTAATTATAGCAAGACGATTGAAATAAAACGTATTGCTTTCTTCAGGCAATTCTCTGATACAATAGCAATATTATATTGGATAGATTTTTCATGAACTTATTTGATGTTGCCGTTAAATTTCCATTAGTCTTGTACTTATTACTTGGTCATTGTTTTGGCAGTGCAATATATTTTACGGTGATTTCATTTGAGCTGTGTATCATATACTTAGGGTATTATTATTGTTTTAGTTATTATTGCTATGATAAATTTTCTGAACGTCAATCTGTACTCTAGTAGAAGAAAACGTTGCTTTCTGAGTTCAAATTCCGCCATGGTTCCGCTTGATTTTCATCCATTTGTGATCGATGAAATAAAGTACAAGCTGAGCAATGGTTTCATGTAACCGAACTGACCACCTCCTCCAAAAAATTTCAGGCCTCGCGCCTAGGCAGAAGAAGCGACGAGCTGGCAGAAGTCTTAGCACGCCGGGAGAATTTCTTAGCGGTATTTAACTCGTCTTTACGTTCTGAGTTCAAATTCCGCCGGGATCGACTTTGCATTTCTCCCTATCGTGGTCGATAGAATAATTAGGAGTTGACTTACTCCTGCCCTGAAATTACTGGCCTTGTGCTAAAATTTCAAGCTATTATTATAATTATTCTTATTTTGGCTTGGATCGGTTTCAGTCTGATTGCTAGCCATATGCCAATATTTGAGACCATATACGCTTTGCGCTAACAGTATCGGTAGCACGCCAGCACAATGCTTATTGTTATTTCTTCCTGTACGTTCTGAGATTAAATTCCATGGATGTCGACACTGTTTTCATCCACACGGGATCGATACATTAAAATACCAGTTGAATACTGGGGTTGATGGAATCGACTAACCGCCTTCCTCTAAAATTGCTGGCTTTGTATCAATATTCGAAACCATTTACGCAGCGCGCTACAGTATCATTAGCACGCCGGTTACATGCTTAGAAATATTTCGTCTGACTTTATGTTTTCGGTTCGAATTCTGCCAATGTCGATTTTGCTGTTCATCCTTTCGAGGCCGATAACATTTATTATTTTCATTATCCCTTATCCTTTACTAGATTTATCTCGAGGACTGCGGCCCTTAGTTTTACAACACCGTCACTATTTGAAATGTCCTCTGATACATGAAATTTGGTAGTCATAGGTTCCGCTTCTTACTGCGAAGTAGGTTCATTTGAACTCTTGACTGGAGATCTAGTTTCGTTTTGGAGATACCTCCATGCACATCATGCACGTCTCCCGGGCTTTTGGGGAGGATATTGAAGAGCTGCGGGCCATTGAACCACAGGCCGTTGCAGTACCTACTCTTGTATCCTGACAACAATGTCGGGATCATTGACACTATGCAGTGGTTCTACTGCTTTTGTAACATTGAATGCCAAAGTTCGGTACAGATCCTCCGAGAATTTTCCAGATGTATATCACTGCATATTTTTCCCGCCTTCGTTGTAGGAAGTATGGGCTTTATTTTTGCAGCCTCTCCTAGAATTCTCATCACTATCAATGGACATTTTCAAGAATAATGACCGGTCACCTCCTTTCAGAAGGGGAACCATCAAACTGTCTGTTGTTAAATAATTATGTCAAAAGACTTTTTGAGCGGCTTTTAAAATGTGAGCGGACAATATTTCGTATCTGAGCAAGCCTTATCGCCTTCTATAACTATGACAGAAACGAAATACCTCCGACAGCATCCTCTTGAAGTAACTGTAGTGGATAGAGCGTGACACTCCTTTCAAGAATGTTTCATGAACAATATGTATTAGAGGCTATACAGATGACTCTAAATGAGCTCACACTAAGTGCTTGTAAAAGGGGAAACAAGGGCCTTGAAAAAATACTATTTTGCCTTTGAAGCATGTAATTCATCGGAACGTTGAGAAGGTTTTTGCTCAAAATATTGTAGGTGTTGTCCCTTTAATGAGGACCGTTTATGTCTGATGGTTTATTTATCTATTACGTTTGTTTATTTCGCTATTTTATTCTCGCAATGAACGTCACTTCCCTTTATCTTTCGTACGTCTTCAATGTCTTACTTTCAGAATCATTATTTTTACTATTAATATTTTCATCATCATCATCATCATCAACATCATCATCACAACCACCACCATCGTCGTCGTCGTCATCATTATCAGCAACAACAACAAAAACAAATTCTACAACATCATTATTTAATGTTATCTTACTGCCAGAAGTTTGTTACAAAAGAAATTAGAAAAAGTACTTAGTCAGTCATCTAAAATGAACAACTCGCTTCGTCTCGTTCTGCTTGATTACGGTTGCCATCGTATCGTTTAAGCCTACAAAATAAAAGAGCTCATACGAAGAGTCTAGAATAAAATACAGGAAGTATAAATTTTGTTTATTCACCAAATATCAACAAATTGCATTTTCCGAATAAATTACATAATGAAAAGAGAAATACGCGAACTTTCATTTTCTATCTCGGTCACTACCTCGCCTCTTTCTCTTTAGTGCTTTTGTTCTTAATCGCTAACCTCAATTCTGTTTTCATTCCTTAGACCTTCTTCCATCTTTCTAATTTAGACATCACTCATTCTCTTTATATTTACACACGCACACGCGCGCGAGCACACACATACATACACATACAAACACGCACAAACAAACACACAAACACTCATAAAAACATACACATAAACACACACAAACACATATGCATGCCTGTATACGTACAGACATATACTTGTACATACATAGGTGTATCGATGTATATATATGTGTGTATATATAATACATATACAGTATACATACATATATATATCAAGAGAATAGGTAGGCAATGTTGCAGGGGCAAATTTAAAGCTTATATTACATATATACACATATACTCACACACACTATAGGCATCTATGTGTGTGTGTGTGTGTGCGTATGAATGTTTATATGCATTTATATGTATTTAAGCGAATTTTTCTATCAAGCTAAATATACATCTATATTTCTTACTATCTCCTTTCATTTCTAAGAAGAAATCTGTATTTCTTACATCTTTACATCTTTCATTTTATTTACGTACACAAACATGATACTTTGGTTATCTTTTTGCAAATAACCACATACATATATATATATATATAGTATAATATAATTTAATATTATATAATATAATATAGTATGGTATAATATAACTTAAGATATGTATGTATACATACATACATCAAATATATTAGTCCTTCTGAAAACCCACTTGTAAAATTTTCTTTACTTTTATTCTGTCTTACCGTGTTTGCTTGTTTCTGGCTGTCTTAAGTACCCTTATGCTAATATTTCTAAGAGACATCTGAAGCTGTTTTCATTCACTCTATTCCTCGACAGAAAGAATAGACGATAAAAGTGATTTACTGTGTTGTACTAGAAATATATTCTATGGAATGTTGAATAAACTATTTCGAGATATCTTTAAATATCGATTATTGTTTAAGTTATATTGTCTATCAACTGATTAACTCTGAAATAAAACAACTTCAAAGGAAGGTTTGTACTAGAACTGCAAGTAAGAATTCTGTTTTACTTTTTTTTAATATATAGCTTATTTCAGATTCCATTTAGCTGCAATAGAAGAGCAATTTTAGTAATCGGAGTAAAGCGCTTTTCTGAGAAAATTTTATTTATGTTGTGATGTCGACAACAGAGTCAACCATGTATGTTTGCTTGTATTTTCGTATAAAACTTAGCCAATAGTCAATGGGAGATATTACTTTCAAATATATTTTTTAACATTACAGCAATGGTAAATAATATTATTAAAAGTTTACAGCTATACTAAATAACATTATTATGAATTAACTAACTTGAATAAAAATAGACACGGATAGATAGATAGACTGGCACAGGAGTGGCTGTGTGGTAAGTAGCTCGCTTACAAACCGCATGGTTCCAGATTCAGTCCCACTGCATAGTATCTTGGGCAAGAGTCTTCTACAATAGCCTATAGCAAAGTTGACCTCGGCGGAATTTGAACTCAGAACGTAACGGCAGACGAAATAACGGTGAGAACATCGCCTGGCGTGCTAACGTTTCTGCCAGCTCGCCGACTTATCGGTGCTTTACAATTAAAATGCCATTAGATACTGGTAATCTCACCCCTTCGTCTCTTGATTTCTGAATGTGATTTGATAGTGTTGTGGTGTTTCTCAGGTGGCAATGACGCGAAGAATTGTTATGCAGGTGTAGGTGTCGCTTCAAGATATATCATGTAAGCTCTAATTCGCTTTAAAAATATAAAGCATTCATACCATACTTATTTATAAGTTAATTTTCTCTTTCACCAAGAAAAAATACTACCTCTAATTTCACGGATTTCACTAGCTAACAGTATAATATTACTAATCTGTGCATGTCGGAAACCTACTCCCCTTCTAGATATCGTTGAATATCACAGCTAATCCCTCATTCAATTTTCTGCTTATACGGACTTTTAAAATTGATACCTCACACTATAATGGATAAGTGCAAATCTTTGTTTTTTTTTTATCTTCCATTGTCACTCTTTTAATTTTAATTTGCATTGCAGAGTCTTCTATAAATGATTATCACTCTATTTCACAATGCTTCATATAAATTATATTAATTTAGTATCATTAATCCTAAAGCAGAATAAATTTACTATCATGAATTATTTATTCATTCTAACGTATAAACCTGTTAAGATCGGTTGCCAGATTAAATTCCTAAATTATTGCCTAGAATGAAAGGCCATTCATCAGGTAATCAGTAACATTCATCTTACCTAAATGCTTTAGTTGGACTAACAATAAAACATATCACTAACATCTATACATTATTTTATATTTAGGAAACTTCTGTGTCACGTTCATACAAGGGCTTCATCAATACTGCCAAAATAATTTAGATCTGTAATTAAAATTTGTGCTCCTTCTTAGTACATTATTACGATGCCCAATTGATACTATCACGATCCAGTTGCCAATATTAAGAAGCGTCTCACAAATATCTGTTTGGTATCTAAGTAAGCACTACATATTTTCTTCCTACTTTGATATTCTTCCTTCATCCTTATCACGCTGACAAATAAAAAAAAACCCTCATCAAATCTGTTAGTAACATCAGAGACATTACGTCTTCTATCAAAGACCACTTGACTTTTTTCACGCGCGCACACACACAGACACACACACGCACACACTCATGCAGCTACATTTAGTTGATCAAACTTTTATCTGGTCCAAATGACATAACGAAAAGCTTAAATTCGATATAAAAAACTACTCGTAAATCAGTCTACCATTTCAAATCCATTGAATTCAAGTGTTTATAATACATATCGTATTCTAAAGAAAACAAAACTTTATCTCAAGACTGTGGTCAAAGACTTTGCCCCAGTGCCTCCACATAACTGAATCTACTAAAAACGCCATGTGTATATATACGTATATATATATATATATGCTGCTACGTTCTGAGTTCAAATTCCGTCGAGGCCGACTTTGCCTTTCATCCTTTCGGGGTCGATTAAATAAGAACCAGTTACGCACTGGGGTCGATATAATCGTCTCAATCCGTTTGTCTGTCCTTGTATGTCCTCTCTGTGTGTAGCCTCTTGTGGGCAGTAAAGAAATAAGAAACTTTAGCACACCAGGTCAAATGCTTAACGGTATTTCGCTTGTCTTTATGTTCTGAGTTCAAATTCCGCCGAGGTCAGTTTTGCCTTTCATCCTTTCTGGGTCGATAAATTAATTACCAGTTACGTTCAGGGGTTGATCTAATCGACTGGCACACTCCCCTATAATTTCGGGCCTTGTGCCTAGTGTAGAAAAGTATATACGTACATATGTGGGGGGCGGCGTATTTATTCAGACATATTTATGAGTGCCTGCTTATGTGTGCATATGTGTGTAATTCCATATGTGTGTGTGTGAGGGTGGTTGTGTTTCTGTGTATTTGTGCGTGTGCCTTTGTGTGTATGTGTATGTATATATGTGTATATGTGTCTATGTGCGTGTTGTGTGCGTGCAAGGACGCAGATACAAGAGGGATCGTCATTTCCGAAAGTGTGACCAATTTTAGCAATTTTAGTGACATAATGGAAACAATCAAAATAGAAATCTTTTATTAATAAAAATTAATCAAACATTTCATATTGTTAAGT
>NC_142936.1:12423333-12430833 GCF_046866305.1 Octopus bimaculoides | reverse complement strand
CATTTTTAGACTTTTTAGTAGAGGCAATTATAAAATGCGTAGATTATTATTATTTTAGTATTTCCTTACTATACACCTAGTAAGCAGTGTTGCCTGAAGGAGACGTCTCTAACAACCCTAACCCTAACCCTACTAAATACAGCTTCTCATAGTTGACTATTTAGCAGAATATTGTCAGGATGCAAAGTCTATTTGCAATGCAAATGCAACGCAACAGAGTTCTCTATTAAACTGGGTAAAAACACTAGAGAAACTTATGAAATGCTCTAGAGTTCTTACGGATTGGATTAACTTCTGTGAACCGGATATCTGTTTTTGACGGCACAAGAGAACGGCCAAAGCAAGTCCATAGGGTGGCTCGCGATGATCCAAGAGCATTCAAGAACATTAAGGGTACCATTTATATCCATTAGGTTCCTTGTGGCTAGAAGGCAAACAAAATTACTTTGTGGAGGTTTTGAGGGAGTTCAGGAAGGGATTTCGTCACAAATACACCAGTCCACAATTCCATCCTGGTAATCAACTCCTTAACAGAGAGGGGCAACAATACTGTCCCACCCCTCGCTACACTTCAGACTTCGCTCCATGGAAATTTTGGTTGTTCTTCAAGATGAATGAGAAAGTGAAAGAGGCTGCGGCAAGGGCGCGTTCTAGACACCGTAGATTTGATGGACGTCCATGGGGTCTTTCGGAATTGTCTGGAGCCCTGCTAGAAGAGCACCGGAATCAGAGATTAGAGTTTTGTAAATGTCTTTTCCTCATTTATTAATATCTTTAGCATCCTACCCATTATTCTTCTTTTCTTCTCTTTCTTCATATTTTCTTCCTTTTCTTCTTCGCATTCTTCGTATTCTTCTTCTTCTTCATCCTTCCATATGATCTCTATATTAATTATTCATCCCCTAGCCATGCTTTTAGTTACTTGTGGCTCGTTCTGATATAAGCTAAGAAAAAAAACAACAATATCTGGAAGACTACAATATAAGAGCGCGCCTTTGATGAAAGTCTGATGAAGTGCCACTCAAATGTTTAAAACTGTAAAAATTACGTAGATTTTGACTACGAATATTGCATACATTGAAGCAGAGTTATTACAGAAACAGTTGTAATAAATCCTTAACGATGTGCTAAAGGAGATCTTTGACTTATTATTTAGGTTATATATATATATATCAAAAATTTAAATAAGAGTTTTGACTCTTTAATATAAATGGATATTAGCGTCAAAATTCTTAATTAAATTTTTGAGATATAACCAAGGATATCGATCTATAAGGAGTCTACTATAGACATTTGTGGACGAATTTTTGGTATTTTGGTAACGATTACAGGTTTTATCTCACCAATACATTGTGTAGATATCATTATATGAACATATATATATATATATATATATATATATATATATATATATATATATATATATATATATATATATATATATATATATATATATATAATTATTACAAATTAAAAGGGTAAAGGATTATCAATTTATTAATTAATAAATCAATTAATAATTCATAATTTTTACCAAGCCCATCGGTATGAAAGCACCATTATTGGTGGAGAACTTATTCAAAAGTTCATATATTTATACATATAATTAAGTGATCAGCAAAATATTTGCTTCACCATATACCGAAGTTCAGAAAAATAGCAGCTAAAAAAGCTGAGAATCTCACAGATAGCATCACTTGTAACTCACAAAGGCAAAAACAAGAAGAAAGAACAATGAAAAACTAACCAATTCAGATGATTAACAGCAGACGCGTTTCAGGATTATGATTAATAATTAACAATTAATAATCAATTTCCTTCATCAGTACTGTATTCCAGTAGTAAATTTGACTATGCTAGCAAACCCTGCAAGCATAGACTGGTAATTCCACACCGACACAGATCAGACTGAACTTCGGTGTATGGTGAAGCAAATACTTTGCTGATCCCTTAATTATATATATATATATATATATATATATATATATATATATATATATATATATATATATATATATATATATATGGCAATTTTATAATCAGACTGTGGATAAGAACTATTGTTATTGGTAATTCTAAATTATTGTTAGATGCTCGTCCATTTTGGTACTTCTTTTTAAACACATGAATTATCACTAATGAAAAACAAATATCCATAAATTCCTAAAATAGCCTCCATAAATGAACATAACAATTGCATGTCTCTTTTTAAACTTTCTGACAAGTTAATACTCACGCTGTTCAGGGCTGTCATTTTTCTCTTAGTGCATAGCTCATCGGATCAAGGGAGTTAATGAGTATTTTCTATTCAGATGCAGAACAATAGAAATTAAATCTGAATTTATGTTGCATGGAAACTCACCACGTGACTGTCTATCAGTTATCTTTATATATGAGTCCATTATGTATTTTTCAACAATTAAACAAATCAAATCATTTATGCATTATTGAATTTAATTAAGACTTCTCTGTTTCCGTTATATTTCCTAAAGAGCATGAGTTCGACTTTTTTTCAATACAGTAACTATTCTTGTTTGTTGTTCAAATCATTGTTGATGCATATTATTATTAATACTAATATTGTTGTTATTCATGTTTTTTCCTGTTCTTTTTGTTACCGTTGTTGAAGATGACGCAACTTTTGTATCACTTTTTGAATTTTATTACAAATATATTAATAGAAATAGTTAAAGTTTTCAATTGAAATAAGTATTATTTTTGTGTAATTTTTTTATCTCTATTCTTCTTTTACAATCTCTTACATAGTAGAATTTTGCACGAATTAGCAGCGGTAGGTTAGCAATGGCTTTTATGTTTTATTTCAAGAGATTTGCGGCACTATAAATCAACATTAAAAATTCATGTCGTTATCTAATAGAATAATTGGTATGTTGATGTCTGCACATTGTGAATATGGCAGCTTTTATGTGTTAACTTTATTTATTTACTTTTACAACAATTTTTTTTTTAAATAACACTCAAAACATTTGACAACATTTAAATATAAGAACAATGATTGATAATAATTTAAAGAGAAAAAATAATTAAACGCCATGATTAAATGTAGTTTATTGTTATACTTATTACTTTTTGAAATTAATATTTGAGATGTTTATAAAGGCATGATTGTAATGAATAAATAATCATAATTTTACTCTGAAACGAAGCTCAAACTTTCCTGCCTTTTACAATATGTAATACAATGGGATTGCGAACAACACTAATACAAAATATTTCTGAAACGTATATTTATTTTTACATTTGATTCACATGAAAACCCCCAGCATAAATATTGTGTTCTTGAACAATCTGAACATGCTTCAAATAAATAACACTTTCTACCCATACAAGAGATGACATACAAGAAATATTATGGAATATAATCTTGGCATTTTTAGACGTCCTAAACTCACGTGTCCATGAATATTCAAAAGATTCAAATAAAAATGTCTTGCTAATGTTGTTTTTATTTTTTGCTTTTCAGATGAAGAGATTTCCATTTCAATTTCTTCAGCAAACAGACAGAGAGTCTCACTATTTAATGTCCATGTACGTTTAGGACATCATTTAAAAAATATAGACCTCCCAAAATTGATAGTAAACGGTGAATATATCTAAGACTATGAATCTGAGACACCAAAAATTAAATAACATTAATTTTATCTCACAATAAATTACACTCAAAGGACATTATTCTTGATCTAGAACTGAAATCAGTTGCGCAGTATAATCTCAGAACAGTCTTCTGTAGCTTCTGGTTGTCTAAAGCCTAATGAAAAACTACAAAAGTTACTTGTTTGGTTGGTAAATTCCTTTGTTAGCTATTTTATTGGGTTTAGTTCTTTTGGAAATGAGTGTAATTTCGAATGTCCACTTTGATATACTTTCAGGCAGCATCAATCTAAGAATTGCATTCGAAGCACTAATATTTGTGATACTCCCAAACGACTTTACGCTATAATTCAAATCGGATACGTAGGTCTTTCGATCAAAGGACCAGCACTGAAACTGACAGCGGTTGCATCGACCCTCTCTCTCTCTCTCTCTCTCTCTCTCTCTCTATGTGTGTGTGTGTATGTGTGTGTGTGTGTGTTGGTGTGCGTGTGTGTGTGTTAACGTGCGAATACAAAATGCTACAAAGAACAGGTCACGTCCAACCAAAAACATTATAGATAGATAGATAGATAGATAGATAGATAGATAGATAGATAGATAGATAGACATATACATACATATACACATATGTATACTGAACAAACGTCTTCCACTATAGCCTCAGTTTGATGTATGATTGATTTATCAGTGAATTTGGTTGTCAGAAGCTGTGTAGAAGCTCGCTGTACGAGGGTGTAGCCAAAAGTAACCGAAAACGTTCTCTGTGGGACAAACCCGTTGTGGTTCAGGCTTCCGCCGCTAGAAGCCACTTGATGCGACCCTCAGGCATCAGTCTGCCAACCATCGTTGTCGAGTGAAGTCGTACTGCTACGTGGTGCGTCTTTGGTTTGCAGTGCTTTTCCCTCTTCGACGATTTTTGCGATGGCTGAAAGGAAAGAACAACGTGCTTCTGTGAAATTCTGTTCTTTGCTGGGGACAACGACGGCCGAAAGAGTTCTCGTGCTTCTACCAGCTTACAAGGATGCTGCCATGGGCAAAACACATATTTACGGGTGGTTTTCTTGCTTTAAGAATTGTAACTCGTTGCTTAAAGTCCTACCGCGTTCAGGGCGACCATCGACCTCCCAAACGAATGGAAACATCACGAAAATTCATGGACTGATCCTAGAGGGACGTCGCCGAACAATTCACAAACTTGTTGATTTGACTGGTGTATCCTGGAGCTTCTGGCAACGAATTTTGAGCGAGGATTTGCGAATGAAAACAGTTGTTTTCACGACTGAATGCATGTCGTGAATTGAAAGAACAGATAGCAGTTGATCGTGACTTTTTTACCGATGGGCATTGTTGGTGACAAAAGCTGGTGGTACAGCTACGACCCGGAAACAAAGCCATGTTGAAGTTAATGGAAGCATTCAATGTTACCACGCCCCAAAGCAGCGCGTCAGGTGTACGTCCAATGTCTACACGATGCTGATTTGTTTCATTCATCGACGCGAAAGGAATTGCCTACACAGAATCTGTGTGAGACAGTTCTGCCTAAAATAGCATGACCTCTCTTACTCACCGTTCTTCTTCGCCGGATGTTTTTTCCCTGCAACTTTTTTCAGTTCGCCCGAATGAATAAAATCCTTAAAGAAAAAAACATATTGGATATACGGAAGAGATGAAGAAAAAAACCGACGGAAGCGTTAAAAGGGATCACTTCGCAAGTGTTCCAGGACTGCTTCCAACTGTGGAAAACGCTCCTCGACCGTTGCATTGCTTGAAATGGAGAATACTACGAAGGCGATAAAAGTGTAAATTTGTAAATCTAAGTAATTAGAATAGCATTGCGAAATTCCGGGTTTTTTGGGGGTACCCCCACGTATACATATGTGTGTACTTCCTTGTGCTTGTTGTTTCCTCCTTCCCCCACTTGACAATTGGTTTTTGTGTACATCCTCGTAATACAGCGGTTCGGCAAACGCAGATGATGATATCGATTTTCCATAGAAATCATAACCAACAATGATTTTGTTATGACATTTCCTATCCAAGGCGCCTAATATAAACATCGAGATCGAAGATGAGAAATGGATGTATATGCTATATTTCGGGAGTTTTTGCACCTTCATCAGCACGCATCCAATCAATTAACCATCCAAGAACTCATTGCTTAAACAGCCTCTAAATACATGGTGAGTGAAACTTCATGAAGAGAATGTGACGAAATATCTTCGAAGGAGTGATTCGGTTATTGAATCAATACTAATTCCGTCATCCGATTTAAAGCAGAAAACTACACCTCGGTCGCATTTAAATATTTCAAGGCTTTTGCAAATATTAAACCAAATTATCACTTCTTTTGCTTCCACTCTTCCCGAATCCTCCAAAGAACGCCATGACCGCTTCTCTTCTTTTCTTATTAAAACAATTTTAAAACCATTTTTGACATTTTCCATCGTATAGAATGAAAGCCACGCCAGAATCTCGATGCCATCTTGGTGAATATCGTAACAAATTCTTCACAGATAAACTAATTTTCTATGAAATTTACGTGACACTTGTGAGTTCTGTATATCCATGTTTTTAAGTTTATATATCTTTGCATATATGTGAGAAAGAACACGACAGGATATGTAATTATATCAAGTCAGCATCCGGAATTTTCCACACAACAGAACAAAACCAACAAATCCTTGAAAATTTTAAAGATCTTCTGTCCGAACTATGTACAGAATTTAAACATAAATCTAATTTGGTAGAATAATTTTAGTTACTTAGCTCGGAAAATATTTCAGTAACCTTTAAATATTTCTTTTATACTGTAACATCATAAATCTCAATGTCTCTTATAAATATGTTGTAATGGAATTATGTCTGGATATTCGGGTAATATTTCTCATGCGATGAATGCATTCTATAAAGCAATCTAGTTCAGATAACGAAATAACTGCAAGAATGTTAATGGAAAACTAGTTTGAAATGTTTAATTTGATTGTACTTTTATTGCATGAAATTCTTCTTGATATACAACTACTTATGTGTGTGACAGTGTATAAATATTTGTGTGTGTGTGTGTGTGTGTGTGTGTGTGTGTGTGTGTGTGTGTGTGTGTGTGTGTGTGTGTGTGTGTGTGTGTCTGGATATGGGAGTATACTGGCATAAACGTATATACAGATACACACCTTGTAGATTGGGAGCGAGAATTGATTATCTTCGACAAAATTAATTCGATCATTTTGCATTTACAAATTTCCTACTTTACTGCAAATATTCCATGTCAATTGCAGACAGTTAATGTTTGCAGTAAAACTGGAATATCGTAGCTCCACTTTGTTGTATGTGTATTGCTCTAAATATTGTTCATAAAAGTAAGACTTCATATTTATTTATTTATAGAAGAGAGAAAATATTTTCATATCGTAGAAATTATAAACGATTGCGTTGGTCATTTATTTCTTCTCCAGGTCACAAGAAGACTAGCGGTGACTAAGAAACTATGGAAAAGTATGTTATAACCACTTCATTTTTTTTCCCCATCGTCAGAAAGCTTTTTGGCTTTGATGAATGCCTGGTACCCGGAATTATTTTCGATTACATTTCAAACCAGGAAATTATAGAAGCAAGTTGTGTGCCTTAGCTGACGTATAATGCTTATATTTAATTCTTCCACCGGTATTATGTTCTCTCAGTGACAGGCTTTATATCCGTATCTATTAGTTAGTGTTTCAAATTGTATAAAGACACTTAGATCATAAGATCTGCCAAACACCCATTAAAAAATGAACATTCCACGTATTCAAGGATAATAATGCAATCGTGGATTGACAAAAACATCAACTACTTTTGCGAAAATCTCACAAACATTACAGAAGGCTATTGTTTGTAAGAGTGAAAGAT
>NC_142936.1:12398333-12418333 GCF_046866305.1 Octopus bimaculoides | reverse complement strand
CATCATCACTATCATCACCATCACCATCGTCATCATCATCATCATCATCACTATCATCACCACCGTCATCGTCATCATCATCATCACCATCACCATCGTCATCATCATCATCATCATCATCATCATCATCATCATCATCATCATCATCATCATCATCATCACATTCATTTCATTGACTGCTATTAACTTAATTCCTATTATTCTTATTAATAGAATAATAATTATTATTATCGTTAGTCCTATTTTTGCAGGGGGGGGGTGTTAATGTTATTGTTTATATTACCTTTACTGCAGCAATTGTTTACTATCCAGTGATGCTGCTTACTTTGTTATTGTTGTGGTACTTATTTTGTTGTTGTTGTTGTTACTGCTGCTGCTACTGTTGTTATTGTTCTTCTTCTAGTTTTTGTTGTTGTTGTTGTTCTTCTTCTTGTTCTTGTTATTGTATGTGACTAACAATAACTAGTCACATTGATGCATCAATGTTACTCAATCATCTTAACAGGTTTCACTTCCTTGTTTTGATTTTTATATTTTTTCCATTATATCTGTTTTTCGCAACTTCTGCAAGCTTTTAGTTTTCCAGACGGACTATTCTGTTCTTTGAACACCCCACCATTAGTTATCGATTGCGAAGAAAAAGTGTTTTGTCTCAATAAAATCGTAATTCCTGGCATATTTATTGCAGACTTTTTTTTGCAGAGTCAATAGAATATTGAGAAAACTACTTCTATGTTTAAAAGATATATATGTGGTATTTCATTATTGTTTTGAAACAGCTCTTTTTTTCATAGCCCTCTGTTCTGACGAATAAAGCTATTGAACTGGTCGTTATTGTTGATGATATTAAGGTCACTTACATACAAATACCATAAGATCGTATCTATATATCATGTCTCTTTACCGTGCGACTAAAGAGAACAATGATGCTTTATTTCAGAATATATTTCATACCCGTAAACATAGGTTTATTTTGTAAGTAGTTTGATTTAAACTTAAACACGTCGATGAAATGTGTGAATGGCAACAGAAAGATCATAGTATCGACCTTTATTAAAATTACCATCAAGTTCTATATAGTCGGTGTCAGTGTCTTGCATGACGTTGTAAACAACTGCCTGGTTTTTGTGCATAAATAGTTGTTTTGGATATAGATTTTGCTATAAAGAAACAGAATCAATAGCTTGTCTCTTATGTCCAAAACACCTTCAAGCACACACTGGTGATACAATATTTTATGACACGTTTTACTACCCCATTTTATTTTACGAGGTTGAAATATCTTGCCAAATTTTAGCCCTTCTGATGCATATCAGAAGAGATTTATACACCGCTAGAATCCTAAAACAACTACTGTTACACCTGCTCTCATCGCATTCTATGATGTATAATTAAACTTAAGTCAATGTCAAAATAAAGTGTGTAAAAAATTAGATACCCTGCTGTTGGTGCACTTCCCTATTTGATCCTGTTATACTTATTTACATTATAGTAACAGCATGTAACCAATTCGAGAGTATCTTCAATATACGTCAACACAGTTATATTAATGTAGAATCATTATTAAACAGTAAACAACATTAACAATCATAATTCAGTGTTTAATACTGTCTTTCCACATGAAAGCTGCTAAAATAAACCAAAGAATAACTACGGCGACTAAATCGTTCCAACATATATTCGTCAATGCTACTGAAAAATTTTGATCTCGCATCAGTAGCTATAACATTAAACTAAGCGGTATTTTTGTCATTTGAATATAGTTTATACTTTCTGTTATGCCTTTTACGATTCAATTGCTAATTGGTCACACCAAAGTGGTGTTAATATTCTTCCCTCATATTGCGGTTCAGCATAATCTAGTTTCAATCGACGATATCATGTGTTGAATACTGCAAGTTTGAAAATGGCTCTTGTACGTATTGTGGTACTGCGGTGGAGAAATGTTAGCAATAGTTTTGAAATTAACCTCAAACGGCGGCGATATTTTCATGCTCGTAACAGTAATCGTGGTAGAAGATTTTATGACAGTGATAGGCGTCCATATATGCATGGAAATCTTTGAGAGATGATGGCTGAATATGCATACGCATAGATAGTGCATAACATATAAAAAAAAACGTTTTTATTGAAACATGGAATATTGTAAAGATGGCATCTGCATGAATAACAAATACCAGATACTCGCTACATGTTTAATTCATAAGACATACCAAATCATATATAAACGAATATGAGGTGAAATCAAAATCCGTTATTGGTTTATGCGAACAGGAAACTTCATATTTTAAAAGTAAACAAAATCTCTATTCTTTTATATTAACAAGTACTTTATTTAGTTATTCATATTTGTCTAATTTCGGAAAAAAATAGCGTAGGCTATGCTTGGCTAATGAGGACAGAATATAGCTAAAATATGTCTAAAGTTACGTCCCTTGCTAGTCGATGATTAATAACTTTTAACTTCTTGCCATGTTTTATTTCTAGTTAGTCATTTTAATGTGCTACGCCCTAAATACATTAACTCATTCCCCCCTTTCTGTTTCTTTTCAGTCTACTTGCCCTACACTTTTGTCACGGCCCCAATCTCTCTCACGATCTTTCTATATGTCTCCCTTCGATGCACTTGGTCCAACTTTTATTAAAAGCATTTTATAATCCAATCATAATACCAATATAACTACGTATTAATATATATATATATATATATATATATATATATATATATATATATATATATATATATATATATATATATATATACATATATATATACATATATACACACACATTTATGTATACATACATACACGCATATATGCATACGTGTTTACACATATGTTTATAAGTGTGTTATTCTTTGCCTATTGTTAAGATATTCTGCTATTTCTTTAACCCACTCCAATATGTTTTACACTCCATCTGACTTTTAATTACCACTTCGTGTTTTCCCCTCTCCCTCACATCTACATATCTTTATATGTTTTTATTCGCTCTCCCATGCTTTATCAAAATATTTTCCTCATTCAATTTCGGATTATCTATTATCCTCCATTTTATGGTTTCAGATTGTCAATGTCCTTTAAGAGGGGGACATTTTAAAGTAGCATTGATCTCATATGAATGTAACTGGTATTCTTCTCAAATTCTCAGATACAAAATTTCCACTCTCTTCTTAAGTAACCTTTCCCCTCAAAATATGACTCTGACAGCATAATTGCTGTTCTACACTCCATTTCTTTGACGCTGTCATTGAATTTTCTTCACTCTCCTACACTCTGATGTCGCTCTGTTTTTCTAACTAGATATCTCATTGACCGTTCCTGTACTCCACACTCCCACTTCATTTCAAAACTGTCTCCGTCCCAACAAGCACAGATATAATCACAATATAAAAACATCCGTTTTCTTTTCTTCTCTACGTTGATTATTTTCATAATATTTTACACATTTTATTGTTTATTATTTTGTTTATTTTTGAGTTTTTCCGGTTTTTTTTTTTCTTTTATGATTTTAATATGTTTTTTGTCCTCACACTATCTTGAGTCTTATTTCAATTTCAGGATTCAACAGAAAATATGAATAAATTTATTCATCATGGCTCTAACCGACAATAACAATGACATGACGTCATAGTTGACAAGCCTGTCCCGTTCTGTTCTCTTTTTTAACTTTTTATATTTTCTTATATATTTTCTTCCTCGTGTCCGATAATTTTACCAATTAAAGTTAAATCGATGGGAAAATTCGTTGTTATATCAGCTGGATGTCGGCAATAAACATGTCAGTAACGGAAAATTGAAAAACGTTGGTTACTTAAAAAATTAAATAAATAACAAAATAAGTTAATCTGACGTGAAAATCCGTTAATTGATATCTTAATTAAATCAACTAAACATCTAAACTATCCTACAGATAATTTCGAGGATGCTAACAGAATTTTATATAAGAAGAAATTTTCAAAAATTAGTAAAAAATAGAAATTAAAAATAGAAACATATCATACTAACAATAAAAAAAATAACGACAACAGCAACAACAACAACGACAACAACAAAAACCACAACAACAAAAACAACAACAACAACAAAAACGACGATAATAATAATTCTTTCTATAGGAAGAAGGCCTGAAATTTGGGGGAAAGGGTATTGGTTTATTACATCGGACCCGAATACATAACTGGTACATATTTTTCCGATTCGAAAGAATGAAAGGCAAATTAGCCCGCACCAGATTTTGAAATCAGAAGGGATTCTGTAAGGTTGCCGCTCTACTATTAATAATAATAATGGATTCGACTGTCAAAGACGACCTATGATTGTTCAGTTTTTGCTGAGCGGCCTACATAAATGATTTGCTTATAATGATCAAATCTATGTGCTGTACATTACCTCACTCCGTCCATCAAATCAACGTTACCTGAACAGGTGCACGGTGTACCACGCGTCAGGTGTTGAAGTGATCGCAAAGCAACGTGAGACGAAATGTCCTACAACTCCACCACCACTGCCACGATAACTACTACTACTGAAAACAGCGGTCCCTGCTACAACTACTACTACTACTACTACGACCAACAGTCTCTGCTACTACTGCTATTACGGTCAGTACTACTACTGCTACTGCCACTGCTGCTGCTACTGCTGCTTCCTCCTCTACTACTACAACCAATTAACTACTGCTGCTTACACGGACAGAGGTCACTCCTGTTTACTATTACCAACACGGTCACTACTACTACAACCAACGATTCAAGCCAACGCTCTAGACAGCCATTATGTCCCCGCACAAAAAACGCTCCCACGTGGACTACGTTGACACCAGTAAGAAACAATTATGAACTTTTCTTTTAATCACATTTTAAAAAAAATATATGTATTTTTGATAAGGTTCGTTTTTTCATGAACCGATACATGTAAAATATCTCCGAGAAAATTATAAATTAAAATTTATTTTATATAGTGGAGTTTTCAAACTTCTTTTTTATAAATATATACCCACTCGTATGCCACCTACACTTTTCATCAATACTATATATATATATATATATATATATATATATATATATATAGATATATATATATATATATATATATATATATATATATATATATATACATATATATATATATACATATATATATATATATATATATATATATATATATATATATATATATATATATATATATATATATATATATATATATATATATATATTATGTATATATATGTACACGAGGAGCACTGAAATGATCCTGGCTTCCGGTAAAAGAAAATACAGGAGTATCACTTAATCATGATCTTATTTAACATATCCTCTTCTCAGATTAACACACTTATTGCAGTGGTCCTACAGCTTTTGTAAGCCAGTAAAAGAACTCGGAATGTTAAGGCTGCAACCAGGTCTTTGCGATAATCTTAAAGCTAGGAACCTCTCACCCCACCCGTATGTTTCCCTTAAATATCCGTTTTTAAAAGGGGAATACATACTGGACAATATCATCCACGATACACTAAGGAAACGGTGAAATGTTGAACGCTAACACATATTTAACGGCAACTGTACAAGGTTAATGCTGACCTTCTTGCAAATAACGACAACTGGTACGGCTTAAAGTTGTAATTTTAATATGTAGTTACAAAATTTCGACTAACTGTGTACTGTATGTTAATCAGAAGAGAGCTCTTCTGCAGAAAAAAACAGCGTCACGAAATATTTCTAAATGAACACGTCTAAGATTATTATTAATTAAAATCAGTTTAATGAACTACTAATTTTTGCAGATTACAAACATCTAATAGTCTCCACAAATACAAATATTTCAACCGTATCATCATGTGTTAGCGGTTTAACAAATGAACCACACAACCTCTTTTCTAATTCATTATATTAAATTGTGGCCTTTAGTACTACAATATAATTTGAGATTGAATAATTTATTTGACGTGTTTATATTTGCAAAACTGATGTGTCGCCATTTTCTAATGTTATTTACATTTTCTCCTTCGCGGGGGACATTCTTTTATGGTATAATTAATTTTTTAATATTTTAATGAAAAATGATTCGTAAATATCCGTAAATTCGTGGTGTCTTTAAAATGACTTGCGATGTTAGAAATGCGTCTCATACACTCATACATGCATGCACAGGCACGCATTTACATATACTCACACAAACACTAAAACATACACACGCGAACACAACATATGCACATATACACACAAACATCTCTAAGCATATACACACTTCAGATAAAATACTTAATATCATGATTTTTTTTTCTCAAATTTATTAATTAAACACTAATAATACAATATTTGTTTTTCAATGATAATTCAAATAAATAATATTTTCCGCTTTATGTTTTTGTCTTTGTATACGCGTGATTTGATAATAGAACATTTAATAACAACTTACATTAATTAAACATAAATTATTTAGTGGTGATGATATTGATGGTAACTTTCAGCGGTAGACAATACTACTGTCACTAACAATGAGGGCGGAACAATGTAATTACTGCTAAAAGGCGGCGAGCTGGCAGAATCGTTAGCATGCCGGGCGAAATGCTTAGCGGTATTTCGTCTGCCGTTACCTTCTGAGTTCAAATTCTGCCGAGGTCGACTTTGTCTTTCATCCTTTCGGGGTCGATTAAATAAGTACCAGTTACGCACTGGGGTCGATGTAATCGACGTAATCCCTTTCTCTGTCCTTGTTTGTCCCCTATATGCTTAGCCCCTTGTAGTCAACAAAGAAATAAGAAACGTTAGCACGCCGTGCGAAATGCTTAGCGGTATTTCGTCTGTCTTTACGTTCTGAGTTCAAATTCCGCCGACGTCGACTTTGCCTTTTATCCTTTCGGGGTCAATAAATTAAGTACCAGTTGCGTACTGGGGTCCATCTAATCGACTGCCTCCCTCCCCCAAAATTTCGGGCCTTATGCCTCGAGTTGAAAAGAATGTAATTGCTGCTAACACTGACAGCAACAATAGCAACAACTACCAGAAGCAGTAGTAATACTACCATCACGGCTAACACCATCAGCATAGGCGTCATCAGCAACATCACCACCACCAGCGTCATTATTAGCACCATCAGCACCACCACAAGCCGACACTAATACTATCGCCGTCACTACCACCACCAGCACCACAGCCACGATCAACACCACATCCACTAGCACTATCAACACAACTACCACTACCACTATCACAATCATCATCACTATCAATACCACCCACATTACCATCACCACCACCACCACCACAACCACCATCCACAGCACAACCACCACCATTGTCATCATCACCACTACCACCACTTTCAATGTACCGCCACTATTACCATCATCACATCCACTACCAACATCACCAACACCACTATATCCACGAACACCTCCACAAAAACAACAGGTACAGCACCAACAAAGAAGAAGAATAAGAAGAAGAAGAAGAAGAAGAAGAAGAAGAAGAAGAAGAAGAACGAATTGGAATGAAAACCCTAAATATTAGAAATGCGTGGAGGAGAAGGATTAGCTTTGAGCTGAACGAAGGCCATGTTATAGATGGGGGTTTTGCAAAAAACGAAAAAAAAAGGGTGGGCCATAAGTGACTTTTATAACAAATGTGGGAACTATTAAAGCTTGTATATAATAAGCCTATTAAATATAATGTAAATTAAAAACACAGAATAGAATTTAAGGTTTTAAAAACAAAGTAATCATGAAAACATAAGGAAAGAGGAAAACAGGAAGTGAAGACTACGTAATGACTGCAAGAATACAATTGATTCGAGTGTCTTCATTTTCCCTGTTCTTCCAATGCCCGAATGTATCCAGAGACAGGATCTTGCCAGGCGTTGTATGCCAGCTGTTCGACATGAAAAGCGATAAGTTGCTTAAGCATACACTAAATATAGCGCATGAAAGCAAACCGTCCACAATCAACTGAGACATATCTGTCCACACTGACCAGTAAAATACATAAAAACCGTCTAGTTATAGTTATAAAGGACAAGAACAAGAATCTTTGTAGTTTGATAGACGTATCGATCTTTTCTGAAGAGCAGAGTAATGGGGCAACTGTCACATTAGAAAGATCTTGATGTTAAAGTATATAGAATGGAGAGTTGGTGAGTAAAAAGGAATGACAATAATATTTGGAACATTAGTTTTAGTAAAAATTGGAAAAAATACCGATCACAAAGAAGCCATTGCTACGTGCTCTGCGGGACATTTTTTGTGTGAATAACACAGCACTCATAATTTACTGAAGCACCATCAAATAGGATAACAGAACACTCATAAAAATTACTAAACGCATTTAACACACAAGGAAATAACATAACACAAAAGCTTACAGAGATGATACATGTACACAGTACTAACGACAGATACAACTCACGGCTAACACAATGGCTGGTGAGGCAATATAAAGCACCTGACTTGAAGAAAATAGAAGACCATGTGTGGTCAATCAATAAGATTGTTCTTCATAACACACACACGAACACACAATCGAACATAAAGATACACACACATGTTCAGCGATACATATGCAGACATACACAATCATACAAATACATACGCACGGACACACTGACGAGCACAGAATTCTATGTTTGAAAAGGACAAATGTCTCACGGCTGGCATACATTCGATTATAATCCATTGTGTAATCGCTAGACTAAACAACAACAAATATGACAACGAAAGCAACAACAAATGTAAGAACAACAACCACAACAACAACAACAACTTTAACTGGTTATATAATTCTACATTTCAGCGCAAAATTTTCAAAACCACAATTTTCCAAAATTTAACAATTTTTTTCTACTTTTCCACGGGATCCTTTCGACAAATACTATGACGATGATGATGATGATGATGAAGACGATATTGATGTCTATGACGACGACGACGATGAGGAATATTATGATAATATTGGTAGTGATGATGATATGTAAATGAGGAAGAGAGATGAGAAGAAAAAGAGTGGTGGTGATGACGACGATGATGTCGACGATGATGACAACGATAATCACAATGACAACGACGACGACGACAGCGATGACGATGATTACGATGATGATGATGATCATGATAATGGCGTTAGGGATGATGATGTGGAGGATGATGTTGCAGCTGCTGCTGATGATGATTATGATGAGAAGAAGAAGAAGAAGAAGAAGAAGAAGAAGAAGAACAACAACAACAACAACAACAAGAGCAAGAACAAGAAGAACAAGAAGAACAAGAACAACAAGAACAACAAGAAAAACAAGAAAAACAAGAAGAAAAGGAAGACGAGATATGTTGCGTTGGAATGAACAAGCCACATCCAGTCCATTAAATCTTTAATTTTCTCTGCACAACGCTAGCTTTTATTCCTGGAACATATTAGTTGCAAGACAGACACCAAAACACCTAAAATGGCATGCCAGAGACATTTAGTCAAAATGTGAATTCAGACAAATATAACAATGTTTTCTTTCACGAAGACCAAATAATAGGATTATATCAGCTTAGATTTCTTGTGATAAATTTTAAGATGTTAATCTATATTTGAAAATAAAAACGAATTGCCTGGAATAGTTATTAGTAAAATGCTTAAAAACAAAGTGTAAAATTGATCACGTCACTTACGCTAGTTTACATTTCGTGAAATGCATAGCGTAATCTATGCTAACAACCTACGCACACATTCTATTATATATCGGAACAGATAATAGAGAGCATTTGAAACCATATCAACACGATACGTACATACATACACACATACATACATACATACATACGTACATACAGAGGCGTAGGAGTGGCTGCTATTTGTATATCTATATATATTTGTGTGTGTGTGTCTGTGTATACAAACATTCACATACATATACATATATATTATAATATAATGTAATATAATATATAATATATATGGATATATATTATATATATATATATGTGGTCAATCAATAATCTTGTTCTTCAGAACAGATACACGCACTCGCAATCACACACACAGATACACACACATGCTCAGCTATATATAAACCGACATACACAATCATACAAACACATACACACGCACACACCTAAATATATATATATATATATATATATATATATATATATATATATATATATATATCTTTGCTTCTATGAATATCTAGATACGAAACACCTATCTTTAAAAGACGACATTTTACATCACTTTATTTTTTCAGCTTCTTTGTATAATATATAACTTTATGATATTAAAGATTTTGTATTAATACCATTCTATATGATTGATGTTTTCTTAATTTTAGATGCGCTCACGCTAAAGATATTTGTTACTTTATAGTGTGACTTTGTTATCTTTCTGTTTTAATTTGATTCCCTTGAAATAATTTTACCCTTCGTGCATTAGGTTAGTAGATTCTTTTCGCTATCTTTGGTATCTTTAAAAGTTTTTTCAGCATTGATAAATGATAAAATTACTATGTATTTGTCTGAAATCTTCCAGTAGTTTTAACATTGCTTAAGTTCATTTCAGGAATTTAGTACTCCACGTCATCGTTATTTTGAATTATTTCCGGTGCTTTTAGCTCTTTTACATTAGGTTTTGAGTATGCGGATGGGAAAAGTTCCCAAATTAAATGTAATAACCATAGACAAAAATAAACGAAATGATAACAAGACCGTTGAAATCTGCAGAGCGAACTTTAAAAAGTTACGCTCTAAAATGTTTATGTAAACGCTTCTACTCCACGCTTTTCTCTGCTGAAAAGGTTAATCTCCAGGCCATTGTAATGTTACCCCGGTTAATATGCTCCAAAGGTGTTATAATCATAGGTAGAAATCTATTGGTTTACGCTTGTAAAATTATTATGAGCTGTAATAAATAGTGGGCAGATATTTGCAGACCTAGGGGGCGATAGTTGATATCTTGTGCTTCAGAGATTATAAGAACACATAGAAATTACAAAATATTAAATGCAGTGAATGGAGGTGGAAAAGTGATATTACTGAAAGGAACATAAAGTACACCAATATAAGCGGTACTACGGCATGCGGATTTATAACAATTTTCGAACTAATTTCAGAAGAGAAATACTGAGGAGCTACACAAAGAAACGAAATTCTTAAACGAAGATAAAAGAAATGGTTTTGTAAGCGTGATATAAATAAAATCTACTGAACAGTTAGAAATGAACTACAATTAACTATAATATTGTAATTGAACTGGAAATGTTTTAATTAATCTCCAGTAAAAAGACTAAAGCAAATGAAAATACCGGAAAACACGAAAATGATAAGAATAACAGTGTAAAACAAAGAGATGGCGAAGGACATATTTATTACATTTCGTTAATATTCAAGTAAAGTTTATTTAAAAAATAGCATCATAAGATAGGCCAATCACTTGTTCAGTGTATGACTGACAGAGAGGGAGCGAGCGAAAGAGAGAGAGAGAAGCAGAAGGAAGATTGATTGTAATTACACACAAGGGACATCGCTTGAAGAGTACATAGTTTTTGCCGGATTTTGTATCCCTCATTCGATAATATACACTGATAAAAGATGTAGATATTGCTAAACAAAGTGTTTGTCAAATCGTGTTTTGTATAGAAAATCTTTGCCAGAGGTGCCGGGCCGCAGAACTGCAACCAAACTATATTTGTATGTAATCATGAACTTTTACTGCGTATTATTGTTTAGTATGTTTGGTACCGTAAGGCGGTGAGCTGGCAGAAGCGTTAGCACGCCGGGCGAAATGTTTAGCGGTATATCGTCTGTCGTTACGTTCTGAGTTCAAATATCGACGAGGTCGACTGTGCCTTTTATCCTTTCGGGGTCGATAAATTAAGTACTAGTTACGCATATGGGCCGATATAATTGCCTTGACCCCTTTGTCTGTCATTGTTTGTACCCTCTATGTTTACCCCCTTGTGGGCAATAAAGAAATAAAAAACGTTAGCACGCCGGGTATTTGCGATATTTCGTCTGTCTTTACGTTCTGAGTCCAAATTCCGCTGAGGTCAACTGTGCCTTTCATCCTTTCGTTATCGATAAATTAAGTACTAGTTGCGTACTGGAGTCGATTTAACCGACTGACCCCCCCCCCTCTCCCCACGAAATTTTCGCGCTTTGTGCCTAGAGTAGAAAAAGTATGTTTGGTACCGTTCTAAGAAGCATGTGAAACCCATTGGAAAGGGTGCTGGTTCTTTTTCCTCTCATTGAAACCACAATACTAAATAAATCTACTTGTGGAATGTAGTTAAGGTCTTGAGTTCATTACATCAAACCTTGAATTATCCAATGTGTCAACGACATCCTTTTGTTTTCTGTATAGCAAATGTTAGGGATACATATGTTTATGCTTCATTCAGAATCTAAGAACAGTTGTTGGACACCAAACGCGGACAGTAGAGCCGGAGAAAAACTCTTTAGTAAACTACCAATTGCAGGGCTTTTTCATGTTAATTTATGTGAATTGGTTGTGATTTTCTTCTGTCACGTGAAAACAATACCTGGTTCATTATAAATACATTATCTTCCTACCAATATGTCAATCACTGACTAGCAACTAAATCGTGATCGATTTATGAACTAAGATATCTGATCAAGCGAATTTAATGAGATATTCTCGAAAGGAAAATAATTGGCTATGTCTATGATGACTACAGCTTATGGCAACCGAAAGCCGGTCAGTTTTAGATAGGGATTTAAACACGGTACAATAAATAAATATCGTAAATAAATAATTCAAATTTATTGGACTCCTTAAGCTTTTAATTCCTTTTACTGCATCCTCTTATACAGAATTGGAATAGGGTTGGCTGTTTACTTCTTGTACTAATTAGCTGTTCATCTCAACAACAGAACGATATATTATCGCATGCAGACTGAACAGACTTCAAGCTAAGATAAGGCTGGTCTGTTTAATTATAAACAGCAAAACTCACTGGATCATAGATATCGTAAGAATAGAACAAAACAGTCGGCACGCAAACTAGAAATAAACAGTAGTTTGGAAGATAACTCTTCTTTACGATCAATTGACTCTGACAATGATTGCTCTTCTAAAACTAACGACGAATTGCATCACAACAAACTGCTAGTTTGATGATTGACAATGATGGAAAGAAGACATTTTAGGATACCTAACATTCTCTTTACCTTCAATTTAAAATAGTGAAGGCAGAAAGTCACATTGTTTCTGCTGAGAAGAAATTATTTCGTGAGGGTATTTGTCAGCGAAGCTGAGGCTATCAGTATGAAATTGAATGCTTCACGAAATACCATTATCACTACTGGCAATAATTTAAATAAACTATTAAAAGTTTATTTAAAGATGTAAAAGCATTCGAGACGTTCCTCTACATAGAATCAGTTAAAATAATCGATACCAGAATGGCTTTAATAATCTCAAATTGGGTCGTAGAGAAAAATTAGTTCAACGAAAGTCATTATTTTATAACCGCTCGTGTTTTAAACGATAGTTATAGAGATTTTTTTTTTATCACTTCATATTTTTTTTAGTTATAAAAGTCAAGAAAGTTTAAATGGTATCGGAAAATTACTGGAAGATACATGAAATTAAATCGCAGAGAACCACTAGTTCAACAGACATATGCAGTAGCATGGCATACGACAACACAAGTACTCACATTTGCATGAACTCACACACGTAAGTATATATAAGTATATACCTCTCTAGCTGGAAAAGGTAATATCTATCTATTTATCTATCTACCTATATATATATATCTGTCTGTCTGTCTATCTGACTATCTATCTGTCTGTCGGTCTGTCTGTCTACCTATCTATCTATCTATCTATCTATCTATCTATCTATCTATCTATCTATCTATCGATCTATCTATCTATCTATCTGTCTGTCTGTCTGTCTATCTAGCTAGCTAGCTTGCTAGCTACGTATGTATGTATCTATCTATCTATCTGCCCATCTACCTGTCTGTCTGTCTATCTATCTGTCTGTCTCTGTCTATCTGTATGTCTCTCTGTCTATCTGTCTATCTATCTGTTTATCTATCTAACTAGCTAGCTAGCTACCTATGCATCAATCAATCTAGCTAGCTAGCTAGCTACCTATGCATCAATCAACCAATCTATCTATCTATCTATCTATCTATCTATCTATCTATCTATCTATCTATCGATCTATCTATCTATCTATCTATCTATCTGTCTGTCTGTCTGTTTCTCTGCCTCTTTGTCTGTTTGTCTGTCCATCTGTCTGTCTATCTCTCTGTCTGTCTCTCCGTCTACCTATCAATCTTTCTGTGTAGACACACTCATATATGTATTGATAATTAGGTAAGATAGGGACACAGACAAAGAGGCACACAGAAGCGCATACGTATATTAGCGTTTCTCCCGATTTCTCCTCTTTCTTTACATCTCCTTCTATTCCTTCATTCATTTATCCATACTTTCTTCCTTTCTTTCTCTTTTCATTCTTTGCTTCTTTCTTTCTTCTTCATCCTCCATATAAATATATATATATGTGTGTGTGTGTGTGTGTATGTGTGATTTTGTTTGTGTGTGTGTATGTATGTATGTGCATGAGCGTTCATTTATAACTACCACGCTGTTGAGTGGTCGCAAAGTTGCGTACAATGGTTCTAACTTGTTAGATAATACATTTAAGACTCACTACAGAATGGCTGAAATGAAAGTAGGAAGGAAAGGAAAGAGTAAAATGTCTTTATGTAATTGTCTATAACTCGTTAATAATCTATATCTGTATGGGAAATTCAGATTGATATATCGTGTAATGGACAAATTTCTCAAATAAATTGCTAGGAAGAGAATATTTAATTACGATAGTTTTATAACTTCTCGCTCTCTCCTTCTCCCTCTCTGCCTCTGTCTCTCTCTGTCTCTCTCACACACACACACACATATGGACGTATATATATATGGATGTATATATATATGTATATGCGTGTGTATACATAAATATACACACAAACACATGCATATATATATATATATATATATATATATAACCATCTGTGAAATAACAGTTGTTGTTGGCACTCCGTCACTTACGACGTCGAGGGTTCCAGTTGATCCGATCAACGGAACAGCCTGCTCGTGAAATTAACGTGCAAGTGGCTGAGCACTCCACAGACACGTGTACCCTATTTTTGTTATTGTTTTTTTGTGTTTTTTTAACTATATATATATATATATATATATATATATATATATATATATATATATATATAATTATGTGTATTTCTTCTATCTTAATGAATAAAAATTCTTCTGATAGAATAAATGGGTTAATAGAAACCAATCTAGCAAAGAACACAAAATATCTGTGGTTCCTGTTTTTAAGGCAGGAACTCCTTGAAATTTTGAGTATTTGAGTATATTTAAGATTTAAGTCATAACCTTATCCATCTATTGTTTTCATAATCGGTCATAATGTCTTACGTTTAAGATGATTCCCATGCTTTCCCTGATGAGAAGGTTACAATTTTAATATCAAAGATCCCTATGGATCACACAGGTTGTAATCCTTTGAAACATATGTAGGAATAAAGTATCCAATTATAACATGCGTTTTCTCCAATCCTTAAATTCTTATATATATATATATAGGGAGAATTCACACAAAAACAGACAAAATACGAAGACAGGTGATGTAGAAAACAAACAGATGTATTAGTATAACGTTCGGGAATTGAAAAAGTCTTTGACGTTTCGAGCATACGCTCTTCTACAGAAAGGAACACAGAAAGAAACAAGAAGAGAAACAAGGAGCGAAAAACAAAATGGGGAGAAAAAAGGAGAGAAAAAATGTGTGTAAAGGGTACACGTGTCTGTGGAGTGCTCAGCCACTTGCACGTTAATTTCATGAGCAGGCTGTTCCGTTGATCGGATCAACTGGAACCCTCGACGTCGTAAGTGACGGAGTGCCAACAACAACTGTTATTTCACAGATGGTTATTTGCCGAACTACTAAGTAAAGGGATATAAGTGGCCACAATATAAACCATCATATTTTCTAGCCGATAGACATAAACAAGCACTTATAGACACACATACACGCAAGGACGAACGCCCGCATACGCACGCACAAATATTCAGATACCAAATTTCAGTCACAAAATATTGACCAATCCTCGAGGACAATTTCTACATTAGCTGAACCTAGAAGTGTTATGTAGATATTTCTCACTAAATGTCTCAGTACATATTTATACTAGGTTAACATTCAGTACTCGATGTATGAATCAGAGCCTTATAACAGTATCGTCTTCTGTGCATACAATACATTTTATAGAAGGTCCTTGTTCTTGATACTTTCCTTATTCTCAGAAATGACTAAATAGTTATTTGCTTTTCGTTGTGCATGCGTCACTGTATAATTTAAACTTGCATTTTTTTTATTTCAGAAATCAAGTATAATGAATCGAAAATGGTGGGTAAGAAAACAAAACAACCGTTAGATTTTTGCTTTATACATTTTAAATCTTACGTGATTGATAAAGGAATGTTATGCCCGAAATATTGGAATAAAAGAAGGAAACGTAAGCAATTAGTTTTTGTTTCTCTCTATATGTTTGTATAGACCTTTATTTCTAACATGCATTCATTAAATTTCTGTAATATTAGCAATTTTAAATCGAGCTTGCAACAATATTTCTGTTAATGTACTCAGATACAAAAGAATGTATCCATGTAGTCATATAGTACATGGAAGTTTGGATATGCTTTGTGAAATTGTATTTTATGTTTTAGTGTCGAGTGGTGATTGTGTACATTCTTTGGTGCATTGGTTGTGTGAGTTGTGTTGTATTATTTCAGTGAAAGCTGTGTAAAAATACAAATTTTGTGAGTTATTATAGAACCCAATTGTAAAATACAAAATCGAAACTTTTATTCCAAAGATCTTAATTTATTAGGCTATATAACATGCAAACCATACATTGTAAAACTGAAAAGAGAATTTCAAACATCAAAGAGACCAATAGATATAAAATTATAGCATAAAATAACAGTATTTTGACAATAAATATGGCCGATACAAGTAAGAATTTTTTTTAATATCAGGTTTTAATCTTGCTGAATAAAAATTTTATTTCAAAATCAAAGTATATCGAAACAATCTCCTCCGATATGTTGTTGCTAGTCCAATGTTCCATTGATGAAAGTTGTAAAGATCTATATGGATTGTTTAGAGGAAATTATAAAATGCTACTAAAGATTTGATTAAAACAATGCGCAATTGCTCGGATCCCACAGTCACATCAGTAAAAGTTTGAATCATGTACATTCGATTATAGAACATAATCCCTCTTTAATTTTGCAGTAACTTACATACATACATAATTCCGCATATAGGAATGCGTGTGTGTGTGTGTGTGTGTGTGTGTGTGTGTGTGTGTGTGTGTGTGTGTGTCTGTGCGTGTGTGTTGCATGTATAGGGGCGAGAACAATAGAAATTTGACATGTCATACCACGATTACTTAATGGTATTTCTTCCGCCATCTTATGTTCTGAATTCAAATGTGATCGAGGTCAACTTTGACTGTCATTCATCTGAGGTAGATAAAAAAGTACCCGTTGAACACTGGGATCGATATAATCCCACTTCGGCACACTTCTTAAACCATAAAATTGTTGGTCAATTTACAGATATATAAAACCACTGTAGAAACAGTATTCGACGCAAATAACTGCATTCTCATTTATTCCTTAGGCAACTGTGCTTCCCAGATAATTCTTTCCTCATGGAAACAATGACTTGAGTTTACAAAAATTTACGATCGATTTATTTTATGCGTTAAGGCTCCTGAGCAAATAGGGGATGAAATGATGCTGCACATTTCAGCCAGCGGTAAGGCTTTAAATCGTTACTCACCTACAAAATCAATTGACGATGCAAAAACATGGATGGTAAAGGCCATAAATGTAATTTTTCAGTTTATACTTAATAGTAATGTTGTTGTTGGCACTCCGTCGCTTACGACGTCGAGGGTTCCAGTCGATCCGATCAACGGAACAGCCTGCTCGTGAAATTAACGTGCAAGTGGCTGAGCACTCCACAGACACGTATACCCTTAACGTAGTTCTCGGGGATATTCAGCGTGACACAGTGTGACAAGGCTGACCCTTTGAATTACAGGCACAACAGAAACAGGAAGTAAGAGTGAGAGAATGCTGTGGTGGAAGAGTACAGCAGGTTTCGCCACCATCCCCTGCAGGAGCCTCGTGGAGCTTTAGGTGTTTTCGCTCAATAAACACTCACAACGTCCGGTCTGGGAATCAAGACCGCGATCTTATGACTGCGAGTCCGCTGCCCTAACCACTGGGCCATTGCGTTTCCACTCTTAATCGTAATAATAATATATATATATATATATATATATATATATATATATATATATATATATATATATATATATATATATATATATATATATATATATATATATATATATATATATATATATATATATATATATATATATATATATATATATATATATATATATATATATATATAGATATAGATATATATATATATATATATATATATATATATATATACGGTCACCGTGGAGTTTGCATATTAAGAAGTGTTTGGAATTTTTCATTAAAAAGATTCCTCTGTTAATTCTTTCTCGCGTAGAGATTCTGTCTTTACATTGATAGAAAGGGAATATAAGAAATTTGGTTAGAAAATTCATGTGGGATGTTGCTAAGAATGCCTCCTGATTGGTTGTTTTCGGGAGATGCTTGAGCATGTCAAGATCATTTCTAATGAAACTTTTCATGTGACTGAGGAAAGGTTTCGAAAGGATGTCCAGTAATATACTGCGACTGTTACACCTCAGACATAGTTCAGTCCAAACCAAATTGTATGAGTGAGTGAAACTGGGTAGACTGAAAAAAATGTATGGTATGTATCTGCGGAATACCCAACCACTTGTCACGCTCATTCGATGAATAAATTGTTAAATAAAGACCCATTAGCTGAATGATAAACAAAATCTTGGGCAATGTAATCATTCGACTGCAGACTACCAAATTTATTTTATTATAAAATGAAGAGAAAGACTTTTGTCGCGTAGCATTTTAGTTTTATTTTTTTCTGTTTTCAGCATTTCATACTTTTATCTGAAAACTGTGTTTACTACAAAACTAACTTACTGATTATAATAATCCGACACTGTACAGAGAGAATGTATTAATTTCTTCTTTTTTCTTTTGTTTCTGCTTTTTTTTTATGTGACGTCCTATACTTAGTTTCATCATTATCGTCGTGATCATCATCATCATCATCATCATCATCATCATCATCATCATCATCATCATCATCATCATCATCATCATCATCGTCATTATCATTCTCACTGTCTCCGTCTTGCTCCTCGGTTCGCCTACATTAACTTCGTCGTTCCCGGTAACAAAATGTATAACGATTTTTTTTTTAATTTCTAAAATCGAGATCTTCATATCTAGGTTATTACTAAAGTTTCGGCACATATACAAGGAAAAAAAAATAGATGGCTTAATTTCAAGACATCATTTTAAACAATCTTTTTTGCTGTCCTCCTCATAATCTTCCTAACAATCATGATTGTCTCACGCAAACTCTTCTTCTTCTTCTTCTTCTTCTTCTTCTTCTTCTTCTTCTTCTTCTTCTTCTTCTTCTTCTTCTTCTTCTTCTTCTTCTTCTTCTTCTTCTTCTTCTTCTTCTTCTTCTTCTTCTTCTTCCAATTCTTCATCGTTTAATATGTTAATATGTGTGTGTGTGTGTGTGTTCGTGCGTGTGTATATATATATATATATATATATATATATATATATATATATATATATATATATATATATATATATATATATATATATATACATATATATATATATATATATATATATATATATATACATATATATATATATATATATATATATATATATATATATATACATATATATATATATATATATATATATATATATAT
>NC_142936.1:12375833-12393333 GCF_046866305.1 Octopus bimaculoides | reverse complement strand
TTTAAATATGGTTACTAAAAGTAGTAAAATATTTTCCTGTAATAAGTAAACACATCGGAAAGTAAATCGCAAGATATGCGGTCTGAAACTAAGACAGGGTTTTGATATTACGGACGCCATACTTGAGGAGTCTGGTTTACCAGAGCTGATCTGAAGAAGAACAACTGCATTAAATCTATAGCAAAAACACAATGCAGGATTAAACAAGAGTAAATATTAATCAAGAACCATGTCAACCTTTTCCAGTTATTGCTATAATCTAGGTGTCTCTACTATTCTTCCCCATGCGACTAATTAATGCAAAACATTAACGGTTCCTGGAAAACCGCGAACGTCGAACGATTTGCATATACCTAAATCATTATATAGTAGCGGACCCCGCGGTTATAAACAGCCACTCTGTCGAAATTATGGATCACTGTATATCTCCAAAGTAAATTAATGGTTTTGTTAGTGTTTAGGCCCATTTGAGGTAGTTATATTTCTGTTGCTATTTTGTTTGACTACTCTTGTGATACGTCACGAGTCAAAAGTTTTTGATGATTTTATTTTTGCTTTTTCTTTTATCTTGTTTTGCTTTGTTTTTTGTGCCTTGGTTGAGTCCAATATGGCCATGACATTCAAAACCTAAATTTTTTCTCATTGCCCCCCCCCAATTTTTTTTTTTTTTTTTGGATATATAACCTTCAAATGTTGCTCTACATATGTGGGTTTCGTAGAATTACCTTTAAAAATGTCTTCATTACGTATAAAATGCCTTCCATACGTAGATAACAAACTGATACCTTTCTTCGTCTTTCAGTGCAACACATATGACTCATTATTAAATGCATGAATCATCATAATAACTTTATTCATAGACAGGATAGGCTCCAAATTTAGTGAACTCGAAAACAAGAATAGGTTTAAAAATTTTAAATATAAATTGAATATTTTTCATACAAAATGGAATATTTAGTCGATTTTTTCATATATATATATATATATGTATGTATATATATATATTCCAGAGTAAGTACATAAATGCGAAACAAAGTGGCAGAAATAGTACTCGAACCCCGGAGGTAGAGTAATACGCCTTAATAAAGCAAATTAATCTACCTCCGGTATTCGAGTACTATTTTTCCCACGTTGTGTCGCATTTGTGTGCTTACTCTGGTGTAACCCGCTCCTTCTTTAGAAAGTTTGAGCGACTCTCCACAAGTAGGAAGGAGATTAATAAAGCATTTCGTCTGTCTTTACGTTCCGGGTTCAAATTCCGCCGGGGTCGACTTTGCCTTTCATCCTTTGGAGGTCGACAAATTAAGTACCAGTTGCGTACTCGTATCGATCTAATCGACTGACGCCCTCCCCGAAAATTTGGGTCCTTGTGAATATTTTATGACTTATACTAGTTACCTGTCACAATGTAATTATTACGCAACTGATATATTAAAAGCAAAATGTTTGCGATTATTTCTATATTTCTTTATTTTAAAAGCTAAACACTTTATTTTGAAAGCTAAAAACTTATCTGTAAGATATATATATTAAAACCTCTCAATTGTATTTTCAATTGTATTCCAAGAGGAGTAAAAGATAAGCCACATCAAACTTCAAATTAGTTAGTAAGGCATTAAAACAGAACGACTCTCCCTAGACACAACAAAACTTTAAATAGTTTGTACGTTCATTATATTTTATAAATTCATATATCACGAAAATTCGTACTTGTCAAGCACATTAAATCGTATACTTGACGATGATGATGATGATGATGTTGATGATGATGATGATGATGATGATGATGATGATGATGATGATGATGACGATGACGACGAGCATGACGATGATGATGATGGCGATGATAATGAAATTAATAATAATTAAAATTTGAACACGGTTGGCAATATTTTATGCTTCACGAAAGTTAAAACGAAAATGAAATGCATTCAGTGTTGCTTCAAAAATTAAAGATGAAATTATATTTAGTTATTATATCGAAAACTTTGCCGCAAGAATGTACGGTAACTACATTAAATGTAGATAGTTTCGAGAGAATTGTGATATTCTAGTGATAACACAAATACTGAAATGTGAGAAAGAAATTTTGAAGTAGAAATGGATGGGAATGCGTCCTCTTGAAGAACACAAGAGAAGCAGATGAATGAATTAAATGTGTATATGTATGTACATGTATAGAAAGTATACGTTCATGAGTATGTACGTGTGTGTGTGTGTGCGTGTGTATACATCTATATATATGTGCGTGTGTATACATCTATATATATGTGCGTGTGTACAGATATATGTATATTTGTGTATGTACAGATAGATAGATAGATAGATAGATAGATAGATAGATAGATAGATAGATAGATGGATAGATAAATGCTTGTATATGTACGCTTATATATATAAATGAATATACATGTGTGTGTGTATATATATATATATGTATATATATATATATATATATATATATATATATATATATATATATATATATATATATATTCGTGTGTGTGTGTGTGTTTGTGTGTGGAGTGGTCTGTGTGTGTACGTATGCTTGTATGTATGAACACATAAACATGCAAACGTCTATATGCACAAACGTGTATGCTTGTTTACGATTCTTAAACAGAGCCGTGGGATGAACCATAAAAAGAGATAGAATACCAAGAGATAAGATAACTGTTGAATATGGAATCTACTGAAATCTGATTATGCCTACAACTAATCAATTCTTAAGTAATTCGAAAATGTTGCAGAAAAACATGTTAATATGATTAACAGTGAGGGCAAACAAATCTATTTATTATAATTAACATTACTGCCAGAGAACTCATATTCATTATGTATTTTATTTCTTAGTACATTACCTTCCATCCGAGAAGAAATATCACCTGGAGTATTCGAAATCAAATGGAACTATTATATCGTGGTAGTATCAATTATGTTATTCATAAAGTTTTACAGATAAACAACTCATGTGTTTCACTCCTTTGATAACGCATTATTTCATTAATTCGTTGCAATATAAATTGTTTGTACGAATCATACATTCTTGTTTTTCATTTTTTTAATTTTTCATACTTATTTATTTTAATACTTGGAAGAATATCTCGAATAAAATATGCTTGAATTTCCTTTCTAAGTACATTCAGTCGCAATTTTACAAATCATACGTTTGTTTGAGGCAGTAAATTCAATATTCTTTCATCTATCACATACGTTTTAATAAAGTAAAGCCTATTTTCCTCTGCCGTTTTGTCGAGTGAGTGGGTGAGATAAATCGATTTCGATGTCAACAAGTTGTTTTAACTCTTTTGCTCAAGAATTCTGAGCGAGTCAATATAATGATTTTAACCTCGGTCACTGCCTTCGTCCTCTCTTTTGTCGTCGTCTGACTGGACATCACTTTGGTCAATCGAATCTTAATTAGAATAAGCACTGAATAACTAATAATTATTTCACTAGTATCTACTGGTTGTTCAATCTCTACAATAAAAATATTTAGTTTAATATCTGACAGTTCCGCAACACAAGTGAACAGATACATTCGTCATAACTCCCCATAAATCCCAGTATGTCTCACAATCAAAAGATTTAAAGTAAATTTCTATACAAACATATATATTCACACGGGGCAGCCTTCAACTTTTTTCTTTCCTAGGGGGTTTCATCCTGATATTTATATGGTATTACGCACATAATTTACATACACACGCGCGCGCGCGCAGATACACACACATATATGTGCGTATACGGCAGTGATTGCGGCTATGTTTCTGTGCATTTATTTATACTATATACTTTTGTGTATATGCATGTGGGAGTTTGTGTGTGCGTGCGTGTCTGTGTTCGTGCCACAAATTTAATATCTTATATATATATATATATATAATATATATATTATTATGATTGACCGTGTTTTTCTCCTTGTCTCTGTTTTCTTACTGTTGAAGAGCGTAGCTCGAAACGTCAAAGACTTTCCGTATTCCCGAGCGCCATACTAATATATACTTTTGTTATTTACACCACCTGTCCTCGTCTGTTGTTATTATTTGTATATTCTCCCATATATATATATATATATATATATATATATAATTCCTTCATGCTCGTACGACGAGACGCATTTTTGCTCTGTCTTCTTAATCCTGCAAGCTTTCATAAGGCTTCTAGCATGCAACCCAGAAATATAAGCTAAGCATCATAATATATATCATGATATTTCTGAGACGCAGAATTCTCAACTGCTGTACAGAATCCATCTCCACTGTCCAGGATACACAGCCTACATAAAGTTTTCGCTAAATTTGACGTCTACACATAAGTGGACACCCTGTTTCTCACTGCTCTTCAGATTTCAGAAAGATCGGCTATTGGTTACTCTGGATCAAAGTCTTCTGCTCTCATTCCCCACCAAATACATTTCTTCTTTCTCTCTCTTACTCTATCGCTTTCGAATACCACAAACAAACAGCAACACGTTTATCATGTCTTCACTTGCTTTGGGAACATCTCTCTCACATCTATACTTGCTGACGTCAAAATTCATAATACTACCGGTGCGCAAGCCGATCCTTTGCTAATTTCTACTCTTTATACAAACTTCTTTCACCTGCAGTATGCATTCCTATTCCTCACCGATACACAGACACTTCTCAGACACTATTGTTCTTTTTCTTATGCTAGAAAGATAAGACAAATGGAAATATTGCCCGCTCATGTTCTGGTGTTTGCTGAATTTCTTTCTAAAGAACATTATTTTCTTTGTGGTTGGGTCTTTGATGACCTCTTTCTAGCATATCAGATGTCCACTTAGTGGTCATCCCTTCTTATACGCATGTAGATATATATAGATATATATATATATATATATATATATATATATATATATATATATATATATATATATATATATAGAGAGAGAGAGAGAGAGAGAGAGAGAGAGAGAGAGAGAGAGAGAGAGAGAGAGAGAGATAGAGAGAGAGAAATAGATAGATAGATAGATAGATAGATAGATAGATAGATAGATAGATAGATAGACAGACAAATAGATGCGCGCTGGTCTGTTTGTATAATAAAACATTTATATGTAATGAAATAGTCGGATGCTGGTTTCTACAGATTGATCAATGAGAATTAGTACAACATTCCGCTCAAGGGTTACAATTATAGTGAATACAAATATACAAAACTCTACTAATTTTCCACATCAAAGGCATATATCGGAAAATTATGAATCAATTAATCTTTACGTCAAAATGACGAAACCGTTAACAAATAGTTGCTTATATATATGACTAGGCTTTGTTTCTCCTTTATCAGCAAGTGCCTGTATCCGACGTGTCGATCAGCAATATATGTTTTATATATATGCATATATATATATATATATATATATATATATATATATATATATATATATATATATATGCATATACATATATATATACATATATATATATATATGCATATATGTATACATATATATGCATATATGTATATATATAAATATATATATATGCATATGTATATATATATATATATATATATATATATATATATATATATATATATATATATATATATATATATATTTATTTAATTATGGATATATATACATATAGGCATACATAATTGTATATAAATGTACATGTTTGTATATATTTGTATATATATATATATATATATATATATATATATATATATATTCATTTCTTTTATTTACTTGTTTCAGTCATTTGACTGCGGCCATTCTGGAGCACTGCCTTTAGTCGAGCAAATCGACCCCAGGACTTATTCTTTGTTAGCCTAGTACTTATTGTATCGGTTCGTTTTGCCGAACCGCTAAGTTACGGGGGATGTAAACACACCACCATCGGTTGTCAAGTGATGTCGGGGGTACAAAAAGACACACACACGAACATGTACACACACAGATATATATATACACACACACACATATATATATATATATATATATATATATATATATATATATATATATATATATATATATATACGACGGGCTTCTTTCAGTTTCTGTCTACCAAATCCACTCACAAGGCTTTGGTCGGCCCGAGGCTATAGTAGAAGACACTTGCCCAAGGTGCCACGCAGTGTGACTGAACACGGAACCATGTGGTTGGTAAGCAAGCTACTTTATTTCAATATTTTACCATAAAGGCATAACATAGAGGGGACACTACAAAACATGTGGGGACATATAACAATTAAAAATATGTAAAAATGAAATATGATACTACGAGTGACGTGAAAATGAACATGAGAAAATAAATTAACGTTATGACAGCAAGTATGATATCTGAAAATGAAAATATGAAGGGCGTGCTACTCACCCCACACTGAGTAACACCACTCGCTGCCTCTAGGTCCTAATTCCTCTTTAGTCTCTGGTCTAGTCCTTCTATTTCCCCTCTCGCTATTGCTCAATGGCAACACTCGTTTGTAACCTTTTCACCGGGGGAGGGGGGGGGGCTTCTAAATTCTGTGGTGTCTGCTCTTTTTTTTTTCTTTTTTCTTGTGGGGAAAGTGGGTCGGTGGGTCTGGTGCCTGTATAGGGCTGGGGGGGGGTCTGAGCGGTCTTGGGTGGGATAAATTCAAACTAAGCCGGATTAGAACACACAGAATGTATATGCACAAATCTTGATAGAACATGGTGGTCTGTACGTTATTTACATTATTTACATTATCTACATTCGAAATTTCCCCAAGACACCTGAAGAAGGCTGGAGGGTATACCGACCGAAAAGTTGTGTTAACAACAAACAAGATGATATTGAATACCCATCAAATGTAAATAATGTAATTAATGTAAATAATGTACATAATTCCTCATCTCTTAAATATAGAACTGTATGGTGTTCTGTGTTTCAATGCTGAAACGGCAGTAAAAGATTCTTCAGTAAAGAATAATCTTAGATTTATTGAATCTATTATATTGCAGAGACAAGTTCTTTCAAGGTTAGGAATAATTGTTTTTTCGTTTTATTGTAACACCTATAATAAACTGCTGGTAATTATTTTCTCGTTTTGGGTGATAGAAATCAGCAGGTAAATTTACGAGCGTAGCTGTAATAATGATTTATAACCGTCTGTTTAAATTTTTCTATCTCGCCTTGCTATAATAAAATCAAAATATTACTTTCGAATTTTTGTACAAAGCCAACCATTTCTGGAAAGGAAATAAGCCGATTACATCTACCCTAATGTTTAACTGCTACTCATTTTAATCGAAATACGAAATGCAAAATCAACCTCTGGGAATTTCGGACGAAATCCCGCAACGCATTTCGCTCGGCGTCCTAACGATTCTGCCAGCGTGTCGTCTTAAGAGAAGCCAAAATATTGTTCTCTTAAATCAAAACAGAATATGTATTTAAAGTAAAATTTAATTACCAACATAATATGGCTGTCCTGGAAGAGACGTTGTTATTATTTATTAGCCCAAGAAACATCGCGTCCTGCTGATTATACGACACGTTATATGTCCTTATATTTTCGAACCGGAAATTCAGCATCCCCACCCAGCACAAAACCACATCTGTAGACTAGTTCCAGGGTTATTGCTCTTCATCAACACAGAGTAGCTGCTTGGCTAGGTGGCGTTGCTGAATATATAGAATCTGCACTGATTTTTTTAATTTTCTGTTTTCTATTTTACAAATGTGATCAGAATTTATTACACGCATATTTTTTGTCACGTTTTAGTGTAATAAAAATTAAACAAACTAAAATCCAAACTCAATCACGAATCCGACACTAGTCTCAACACAAAATATAATTGCATTTCTTGGAACACCTGTGAGATATATAATATAATACATTAGGTTTGCAACGAATACTGATTTAATTTCTTGTCTTATACTCAATAATTTAAAGGATGCCATACTTTTCCAGAGTTCAGTGAAGTGTAAATATGATGTTTCGTTCGTGGGTCAACGCATATCAGGTTGTCGAAAAAATTATAGGTGTTTATAGAAAGTACATAATACTAGGAAGATCGAATAAACAAATGGGCAAAGTGTTCTAATACAGAAATGAAGAAAATAAAAATATCATCTGGATTAAACAGAAGGTTCTCGTTTGTAAATGAAGGTGAGTTAATCCTAAAGAGGTAAATTTGCAATTAACTTATGAAGTATTAGGAAATAATCATTAATTACGAATCGCCGCTACAAAATACCTGGCGTTGTGTCTGTCTAAGGGAAAATTGGCTTTGTTGTTCTTGTTTAGTGTTTGATGGCGCTAACTTATGACCAACATTATTCCGACCTCATCTTCTTGTTTTTTTGTAGTTAAAATATTATCCCTTTATCCAATGTGTCTTCACATTTTGAAAATGGTAGGATGTGATTTGTGTGAGTTCCGGCTGTTAATTTTACTCGATCGAGCCATGGAGCAGAGTAATTCTCGTTGCTTATTATTTTCCCATTAACACAAGCATTTATACATAAGATACCAATATTACGCTAAAAGCAAAGCTGAGCGAGAGTGCAGAGGAGGTGCCAAAGGAATTTATTTATCTATCACTCTTTATACGTTGTCTGTTCTGTTTCTGATATTAAATAAAAAAAAAAACATTAGATGAAAGATTTGCAACATCAAAAAGAAGAAAAAAAGCCTAGTTTGTTGCATATTATTTTTAAAGTAGACTGTCTTTTGTTAGTTACAGAAGAAACGAATAAGCCAAATAGCGATAGACGTATCATTAGAAACCACAGCTATCAGCAAATAGACATACATTAACTGAAGTAATTGCAGCCGAAATAAATATTTAACTATACATTATGGAACACACTTGAGAGCAATCGACAGCAAAGCACACAGACAGCTAACATTATCGTAGTACTTAGATACATATCTACTTAAGTCTTAAGTGGATAGGTTAAACGAACATTACGAATTTGAAGCAATTCATTTCCTGCTCTGTAATTAGCGATTCAATTAAAGAGCGGTCAGTACGTTGTTGGGCATTATTTTTACCAATTTCGATCCAGAGAAAGGAAATGTCAACGATATACGTTCTTAAGTCGACAATTTGTTTCTAATGCATTTAGTTGTACTGTTCAATTTCTTTGGGTTTTTCACTTTTGAAGTCTGTGTCTCTGCGGTATGGTGATAGTAAATTAGCAAATTAGCCACTAAATAATTATACTAGATTTTCATAGGAGACGCTGACTTTAGAGTAGATGTAACAGGTGTGAGTGGGAGGTGTGTAACTTCAGAAACAGAAAGAGAAAAGACAAATAAAAGGAAGAGCGAGGGAGATAGAGAGAAAGAGAAAAAAAAGGTGATGAAAATATCAAGATGTTACACTCATACACCGGGGCACATGCACACACATATGTTGTCACACAAACACGCACACAAACACACACAAACATACATACGCGTCTGTGTGTTTGTTCTGTGTGCTCATAATTACGATTCCCAGAACACCGTCTATAAACGTATTGTAGGTGATGCGTTTGTGAATATGAGTGTATGATCGTGTATGTGTGCGTATCCACGTATGGTTATTTGTATGTGTATGTGTGTGTGTATCTCACGCTCTCTCTTTCTCTCTCTCTCTCTCTCTCTCTCTCTCTCTCTCTCTCTCTCTCTATATATATATATATATATATATATATATATATATATATATATATATATATATATATATATATATATATATATATATAGAAGGGCTGGTGTGGGTGTGTGGTAAGAAATTTGCTTCTCAACTACATGGTTCCGTGTTCAGTCTTAGTGCGTGACAATTTAGTCGACTATTTCCATTGCTTCGGGCCGACTAAATCCTCGTCGTCATGAGTGTATTTGAAAGATGAAAACTCAAAGGAGCCAGGTTTAAATATATATATATATATATATATATATATATATAAGGTATAGATAAAATAGACGTAATGTATAATAGATTTTATTGGGTACAACACATATTGCGACCCGTTCTGGATCTCTTCGGGTACATCAATAAAAAGTCTCACCAGAGATTTCCTGAGTCGACTTACGTACTCCTATAAGTCTATCAAATTCGAGAATGAGTAAAAACAGAGAAAAACTATATATACACGCACACATATATATATCTATATCTATATCTATCTATCTATCTATCTATCTATCTACCTATATATATATATATATATATATATATATCTTTCTCCCTTCAGCCAGCATAAAAGCAAGAAGAAACTACTGTCTCTCTCTGTTCAGCTTCGTCACATCACAGCTTTCAATATCTCATTGCGGCCCTAAGGCCTTTAATGTTGTTTTGACTGTTTAATTTTTCCTGTCTTGGTTTTTGTTTGCTACTTGGAACCCTCCGCTTAGCAGGTTAATCCACTAAGCGGGAAGAGCTATGCTAAGAGCGCGTTCTGCCTCATCTTCGAAACGCCTAGTTTCGAATAGAGGCAGCTGATGGAGGAAAAGTTCCATAAAGAGTAGAGAAGTATACAAGCAAAGTGCAGTATAGTGAATAAAGAAAGTGTAGGCAGCAGTGTACAGTGAGTAAGATAGAGTGAAATTGGTATGTAGGACTGTGTATGAACATGTGTAGGATAGCGTACTGGGGAGGTTCTATGCTGTTATTACTATTTCTTGTCATCTGGGTGGGTTAATGGGTAGATCTAACCTCGGAAGATTAAAACTTTGAGCTGAAAAACAAATTAAAAATATTGATTTGAAACTTTGTTTTGACATAATGTCACGTAATATAGAAAATGCTAAAGCTGAATTAGTCTAACCCATTATTTGACGAGTGATATTATATTTACATCTAAAGGCGAAAATCAAAGGCGAGATTGATTTTTGAAATAAGCTCGAGTCCGAAAATAAAAGAAAATGTTAAGGAATATAGCCAATTAAATCAACGTAATATATGACTGGTACACTGGTTATCGATTTTAGGATGATGAAACGTAAAGATGTGAGTAAATACAGTAATTTATGCCACCAACTAAGTGATTTTCTCAACCTTGCACAATAAGAATATCTAAATATTGGTTTCATATTTTTGCACAAGTCTAGCAGTCTAAGAGGAGAGCTAAGTCAAATAAATACATCGACCCCGGTGATCAATTCGTGTTCATTATATCGATCCGGAAAGGATCAAAGGCAAGGATTGACTTCGGCGGAATTTGAACTCAGAACATTAAAGAAACAGGAAATGACGCTAAGCATTTTGCCCGTTGTGCTAACGATCCTGCCAGCTTACCTCCTTGAAAAACCTAAATATTGAGCAAACCAGGAAACCTTTACACAGTTCTTCAATCTGCTAGATATAGCAGCAAAATTGTCTCCAAATCATACCCTACCGCCATACATACGGAAATGATTTATTAGAAACAGTGGTATTACATAGCTCTGAAAAGAACATGGCGTTCAGCGACGGATTACACTTCATCAGAGGTCTGCTCTTTGAGAGTTTACTTAGGGTTGTACGAAAGCAACAGGGACAATAACAAAAGCAAGAGAAGCAAAACTGTAACGCTCAGTCAATCATTCAAATTGTCTCTGTCATCTATACCAGAAAACATTATACTGAATGCGTTTCTAATTTCTTTGTGTTATATCAATTCAGTTCAGATAACTATAACACATTCGAATAACTGAAAAAAGCTACATAGATGGCAAGATCATTAAAACAAAGTCATTATACTAAGGGGTTCATTACGTTAATTGCTACTAATTAATTAATACTGTCCGTGCTTTAGCTTCTGAATATTTCTTGTCTTGCACTACATACTGATACCATTTGATCATTGATGCTGAAAACCAGGCTCTATAGCCATGCATATTATCAAAACGTTATCACAGTGGAACAAAGTGGAACATGTGTGTGAGTGAGAGTGAGATAGATAGATAGATAGATAGAGAGAGAGAGAGAGAGAGTAACTAGGTATGAGACAACATATACATTTGCTGATGTGTTTATGTTTACACAGATATATGAATGCATGTATGCATTATACACATACAATAAATCGTAAATAAACTTATAACGAATTCATACACACATCACAAATGTATTCAGTGGGTTTTAATATTGGGTTGTCCGGAAAGTTCGTGCCGATTTATAGTAGCTGACCTCTTTCGACTTATTTGCCATGAAACCACCTCGATTCTGGGAAGCGGGTATTTTCAAGTTAAAGGAAAGATGAAAACGCATTGTACAACAAAATGGTGCATATTTGGTTGAATAAAAAATGTAATGGCAAGTATTTATTGACCTTTTTCTTTCATTTAAAAAACTTTCCGGACAACCCAATACATTGTACCGAATTAAGTTGGCGGGATGGCAGACTCGTTAGCAGGCCGGCTAAAATGCAAAGCGGTATTTCGTGCGACTTTACGTCCTAAGTTCAAACTCCGCTGAAGTCGTCTTTTGCTTACACTCCTTTCGGAGTACGATAAAATGAGTACCAATTGAACACTGGGGCGGTACAATCGGCTTATCGCTTCCCACGTATGTGTGTATGTATGTGGCTTTGTTCTGTGTTTGTCCCCCCATCACGGCTTGACACACTACTGTTAATGAGATTACGTCCGCGTAATCACTGAGATGCTCCAGTTTGACTGAAACAAATATAAGAATAAAAGAATAAAAGAACATATATACACACACACACTGTACATATGTGACTGTGTTTATACATATATATACACTTTTATATGTATGTATGTATGTATGTATATATATATATATATATATATATACCTACCCACGTGCATACGTACAAACGCACATGACACATACATACATACATACATACATACATACATGCATACATACATACATACATACATACCTACATTCATACATACAAGCCTATATTTCTATCTGTATGCTGTCTTGTAAGGGAAGACTGTCTGTAGATATAGTTTGATGTAATTCAATGTTAGTAATTTGCTGATATCTGATATCTGTGCCTGGTGCTGGCAACACCTATATTGCCTTGTAATATAAAAAAAAAATCTATATCACAGACTATTGATTTATTTATTGCTATCTCTTCGAAATTGGAATGCGATTGATGACAGTTTCCTTCTTCAACGTTGTTTTTATTTTCACTTTTATATCTCCATATTTTTGTATTTCCTGCGATTTTGTTGCTACTGCCGTTGTTGATGTTGTTTTCTTGTGTGTAATTTGACATATAGGAATGACCGAAGCAGTTGGTAAAAATAGCAAATCATAGCTGAAACTCGATATTACATTAAGAAGCTCCAAATGTCACGTAGATGATAAACAGTAACAAAATTTGGTTAATCATCTTAATTATCGTCACTCGGACATTGTCTGCTATGATGTGTATGTTAGAACAGAACATGATATCGTCACAATGCGTCATGATACCAATTTGTTACAACATTAATTCAAAATGTGTATATAAAACCAAAACTGAGTAAGATATAATACAGCATATCACCAAATCATAAAGTAATATCGGTGAATATAATCTTGGAGTTTATATTGATTTTTCGTCAGTTGTAAGCTTTAGATGTTCACGCAGACATAACGACAGAATATGCGATAAAGTAACAAGGAGGATATCTTAATATGTTGCTCTGAACTACTCAAAATAGCAACCAAACGTCCTTCAAAATCTGACCCAACAGCTTTAAAAATAAAAGACAGATTAATAATGTTGTTATGGAGGTAGGTATTCTCGGAAATAAAATGAAATCATCATGTCATGTCAGGATCGTCTTTAATAATAGTTCTCTCGAACTGGATGTTAAATAATAACACTCAGACCAAGATTTTACTGTTCTGGTTGAGTCAGTAATGTTGTGATATATCTGAGACCAAGATGTCTGGCTTTTTACAGCCCAAAATATTTCGGGCGATAAGGCAGTGGATTGATACTACGTTCAGTTAATAAATACAGAGGTTGATAGAAGAAAACTCGAGTTTTGTTTCATTTTTATTTAATTTTTCTGTCTTCATTTAAAGCCAATGAGACTGCTGACAGCCTCATTCACTTAATGCTCAATCTGGACTTCTGTAGATTGATATCTGAAAGAAACATAAGTTTTATTAAACACTTGTAATTTTGGAAGAATGGATAATGCAACATGTTTAGAATAGACTTTACGGTGCTAAACAGCAGAGATGACAATAAGGGAAGATTTTAGTGGATTGGGCTGGGTGTATGGTATATGCAAGGTAGTATTCTAATAACTCATGAACTGTTATATTCATATTACAGTTTAGATTATTCCACATTATTCCGTAAGGAGTATAGGATCGTTTTCCTGGTACCCCTGGCGTATATATTCCTCCATGGACAGGAAACCGGTCTGTCACAGGATTATTCATTTTTACCAGTTGCGTGGATTGAGCAGAGCGAAATGAAATGTTTTGCTGAAAACCACAGCACATCGCCGTGTCCTGAAATCGATGCGACAATCTTACAATCATGAGTCCAACGCCCAAACCACTAAACCATAGCCCTCTACGATTTAGAAGTAATAGAATTAAATTACAGTTGGACACTTGGTACTTGTTGAAGTTTGTTAGTGAGCAGAGAGTTGACAATCACTCCGAGTAGTCTTTGCTGTGACGAGGTTTAAAATGTATGCCCCTAGGTTAGTTTAGCTAAACCTTTAATCTGACCAAGCAGATTCATGTGCAATTATAATCTAGCCTGGCTATTACTTTTCTTTTATGAAATGTTTCTTTCCACATTTCAGGTTGCTTCAGTTGTTATTTCTAGATTACTCAGATCCCAACTTGTTGCCTCATCTAGAAAATATATCCAGAGCGGTAACGTGTAGTAGGGCAGCAGCATCAAATGTGATCAGTACTTTGCTGTGAAACCATTCCATAAATTGTTGAAATGAGCATAGAGTAGTTGTTTCTTATAGGGAATAAAAACTTCTTGTCTTGGTATATGTTATAGAGAAGGAAAATTGGTTTCAAATTTCGGCACAATGCCAGCAATTTTAATGGGAGGGGATAAGTCGATTACAGCGGCTGCAGTCTTCAACTGGTGCTTATATTATCGACCCGGAATTGGTGAAAGGCAAAGTCGAACCCGGTCAATTTTGAACTCAAAACGTAAAGACGGACGGAATACCATTAACCATTCGCTTCGAGTGGCTAACAGTTATTCCAGCGAGCCACCTCATACATTTTGTGTATATTACCAGTCATTTGTTTGGAACAGTGCGCTATTTAGAATAAAACATTACTTAAGTTGATCGTGTTCAACCATTTTGATGAATCTAAATCACTTGTCTACAGGGCATAATGCATAACAAAAGACTGAAACATTAAAATTACAAACGAAAAAAAGAAAACATTAGTGTTTCCGACCATAATTAATACTGATAATTATGTGTCGTCTGCTCACGTCTATAATGTGCATAACATTGTTCATATTGGTCATGTTCCAATTGGTTTGCGAAAACTGCATTGAAATTCCAACAATTTGTTGTATGTTTTAAGCATTAAAATGTGGCCCTACCTCTCTAGAGGTAAACTAACAACGAACAAACATCCCCAACAAAACATCGATCATCAATGGAAAACATTTCACTTCAGTTGACTTGATAGAAAAAAAAAATCAATGTTTGATAGTTTTTATAACTCTCACTATAGTGTCCATCGATAAGGTTTCTATAAGTCAAGGCTAATACTTAATCATTCTATCAGTTCTTTCCGGTCATTGGCGAGCAGTAACATTGGGTTACCAACATGAAGCACTTAGTCAAACAAATCGACCCTTGGATTTATGGTTTTAACTGTAGCACTTTTATTAATTTCAGCGCCTTTTGCTCAATCGGTAATTTACTGGGACGTAAAGAAAGCAACACCAGTTATCAAGCGGTGTGGTTAATCATAAGATCATGTACGCACGCGCAAATACACACTCATATATATATATATATATATATATATATATATATATATATATATATATATATATATATATATAATATATATATACACACACATGTATATACATTATATTATCGATTACATATATATACTTCTATACACACACACACACACACACACACACACACACAGATATATATATATATATATTAGTTTGGCAACTAAGTTCCAGCCGTTTTTTTTTATTTTAATTTTTTAAAAGGTTTCATAAAAAATAACTAATTAATCAATATTTACCCTTGTTGTTGACATCTTCACAACGTTCAACAAGATTTTCAATACCTCGCTCGTAGAAATCACCCGATTTCGGCTCGAAAAATGTATCTAAGCTCTCACTTCTGCATCAATATTGAACGAAACTCTGCGCATAACATTTGAAAGAGATCGAAATAGGTAGAAATCGGTTTGTGCCAAATCAGGAGAGTACGGCGGGTGTGTCAGCACTTCCCAGCCATATTTGAATGGCTTCCTTGGTCATATTGGCGATATGATTGCGGGCGTTGTCGTGCAGCAGAAGAACTCCATGCTGCTGATTAGGTCTTTTCTGTGGAATAGCCGTGTTGAGTCGTTCCATCTGTTGAACATAGAGTTCCGCGTTGACCGTTTGGTTCCATTCAAGCAATTCGTAATGGATAATCCCTTCCTAATCCCACCATACGCACAACATCGCTTTACGCGGATGAAGATCTTGTTTCACGCGCGGTGTCGCTTGCTTATCGGGGCTAAGCCATTCTTTACGCTGCTTCATATTGATGTACAGGCAACATTTTTTTCGTCACCAGTAACGATTTCCTTGTGTCCATGAGTTGAGCGGTGACGAGCAAGCAAACCAGCGGAGATTGTGACTCGTTGATTTTTGTTGTTGGTACTTAAAGCATGCAGAACCCAAGCTCCATACTTCTGAACCTTTCCCATCGAGTAACAATGCTTCTCTATCGCAGTGTGGCAGCATTCCATTTTCTCTGCCAGTTTCTTTGTCGCTTTACGAGAATTTTCGTGGAAAAGTTGGTTTTATCGCACTTCATCGAACTCAACTGGACGCCCAGAATGAGGTGCATTTTTGAGGTTAAAAATTTCCATTTTTGAACTTGGCATACCAATCACGAGCGGTTCTTTCAGTTAGGGCACCCTCTCTATACACAGCACAAATGTCGTGAGCAGCTTTGCGGCCTTAGAACCTTGATTTAAAGCAAAAAGATGGAGGTATCGAAAATGCTTGTTTTTCTTAATTTACAATTTCATTTTAATGATCTAAAAATAATCAAAAATTAACTAAAATTAACTAGAAAAAAAAAAACAAAATCGCTTCCAAAATGATTCAAAAATAGAATTCTCGAATAAAAAATAGATTCCAAAATTTAAAAGTGCAATAAATTCCAAAATTTAAAAAGACGGCGGGAACTTAGTTACCAAACTAATATATATATATATATAATTAGTCGTTAAATTTATTGGCTAAACTGGCAATATGACCATCCCCAAGTACAACAATATATATATATATATATATATATATATATATATATATACACACGACGGGCTTCTGCAGACTTTGTCAAATATACTCACGAACCATTG
>NC_142936.1:12365833-12370833 GCF_046866305.1 Octopus bimaculoides | reverse complement strand
CGCTCTTCAACTGAAAGGAACACAAAAGACACATGGAGAGAAACAAGGAGAAAAAATATATAAATGTAGTGGTCAGCGATCTATAATGGCGAATGCCGGACAGAAGGATCACACAGGAGAGCTAAGAAAAAGGGGAGATAACAAAGAAGTGGTATATATATATATATATATATATATATATATATATATATATATATATATTCCTAGCAAATTATTTTATTTGCTAAATTAAGTCTGAAACCATGGTCCAGGAGAGAGATGGTAAATGTTTTTATTTTTCATTCCCTTCGAAGTTTTTTTATCTCTAATAGTGGTTTGGAATTTAGCTGTTCTGTCTAGCCTGCAAGGAATCCTATAATGGATACCTCTTATGTGTTTAAATGTACACTGTATTTATACACACACACACACACACATATGCTTACATATATACATACATATACGGACTTAGGTATAGTTATAACGCGTGTGATACATACTATGATACCAACTGAAATTTATATTTTATTAAATGTGATGATTTTATTTTGTTTTTAACTCAAGTACATTTATTTATATTAATTATATTTAAAAGATAAGCAAATCCCTAGCGACAACATCGTAACTATTTTGATAATTGATTTAGCTTTATAATTCAGTTTTAATTCCCAAACTGTGCAGCAGAAGTTCTCTTGGGTGTCTATGCAATATAAATAATCGCCTTTTTAAACTGTTCTAAAACGTCATGTAATCCTTTCTCAACTGTTGCCCTTAAAATGTGCATTTACGTAATGAACGAATCGCCCTGCTTCATACGAAAATCAGTTACAATAACTGATCTTTCGTTCAAGTTATTAATTGTGCACTTTCTAATTCTGTTCACTTCTATTTCAATTCTTTAAAATGAAATACGATAAGAGCGCTATTAATGCGTTGAGAGCAATAATATTCTCATAATCAACCCCATTTTTTTAATGTGTTTGCTCATTCTAGCAAATTACACTTTCCCTTGCTTTGATGCCCAAGAAATTCTTCGGAATAATTATTTTGCTAATGTGATATTTCCTGTACATAAAGGCGTTGTTCTTCATTTCGCCAATCCTGTCATTAAATAATAAATATAAATTGTTGAGAAATTGCAGTAAATTATTAATATTTACAAAACGAAAAACGTGTTTCAGGCAAAGTCCTTTAACTCCCAACTTTCCGTACTTGTGGGGTTCATCCCAGAAAATGATACTGTGCTAAAAGTTGTTTCTTTGTATTTGAAAATATTCCACAGCTATCGCTGGGATTTATAAGGCTTCCTCATTTGATTTTGATTTTTAAAAAATACATCGCGCTTTCTTTTCATTTTAGAGTTCCTCCTTGATTCAGCTCTCGTATCACAGACCTATCATCTTGATCATGTAACTATGGCCACCTCAGCTTTTCACTTTATGCACTAGCTCAAGTGTCTATGCATTCTTTGTATTTATTTCTTGATAAGGCAAATTTTAATGGTTGTTTGTTCTTGCAAGTTCATCATCCACGTTGAACATCTCCCAACCTACATGGACGAATGCTGTTCGTCTACGTAGGTCAAGAGCATCAGATATACTAATTTATAAAAGTACTATAATCTTGTGTGAACGCGACTATACAATATTATTTTACTGTTGAAGAAAGCACACAGACGTAAAACAAAAAAATTGTAGGAAAATATTCACCATATGAATTTTCTAGTGTAGAATTCTGATCAAGTCCATTAAAACAATTAAGAATATTTAAATTACGCTTCGATTATGAGCGATATTATTGATGTAATTTTTTACAGACAGTTAAGTACTCGACCCACAAGCAAAGTACTATTGGGTTATTCGTTATAGATGTTTACGCTTTGATTTCAAACCCCACCGACGTCAAATTTGGTTTGTTGGTCATTTGAAGTACCAGTCGAGAAGTACTGTCGATTTTCGCTTCACTAAACAGTGACTTTGTGTTAGAAATCAATGTTAGTATTGTAAATTATATTAATAGTGTTGCTATTTGTCGAAGACGTTGTCGTCATTATGACAGATGTGAAATTAAGCTGCCCGCTAGCAGAATCTTCAACATGCCGGAGAAAATGCTGCTAAGCTCAAATTCCGCTGGGAATCAGAACTTTGCCTTTCATCATTTCGGGGTCAGTGAAATAAGTACCAGTTGAACACAGGGTTCAATGTAATCGCCTACAGCTCCCCCACCACTAAAATGTCAGGCCTTGGCCGTATGGGAGAAATGATTATGATAGTCATAAAATGAGCAACATTCCTTATCAATTGATAATATAATGCCGATATGTACACAATATAAATATAAATAACAATATATATAATTACATTGCAACAAACTGCGTCAGTCAAATAAATACGATACAAAAAATAGTCACAGACTATAGAATATATGACATATTCAATTTCTGGAAAAGTATCAGTTCGTCCTAAATATTTTGTTGAGCAATATTTGATAAGTTAAGATTTTTACAAAGAATATTGTTTCCAAACAACTGAGATCTTATCAGAAAAAGTGAAACTCCAATAAATGTTATTTTTCACTATTATATCGTATAAAATATTGATGCGGGTTAATGTATTATTGTACGGAAACTGCTGTGCCACAAACCAACGAGAGGACAACAAGGAAATTCAATGATCATCTACAATGTTCAACCACATCTTTCACAAGTCACGCTATATAATAAAAAACAGAAGGAGAAATGTCCACATTGTATAATGTGGCCATAGATGGAATGTATGAAGAAATAAACGATGTTTTAATCAGAACTAATGGATTGATGTAAACTGTGACTAAACTACGACAGTAAAAAAGAAATATAACAGAAAATAACTGTTTGACTTAGATGAATGAAATTTAAAACAACAGCGTTCACAATGCGTTTTATTATAACAAAAAAATTACATTTAAAATAAATCTATACCTATCATGTATGAATAAAATTTCATATATTATTACCTTTAACTTTACTATCTTTCTTGTGAGGTTTATATTTCAAAGATTCTTTAAAAACCATTAATCAAATCATATTGTATGTTTGTGTTGTTCTATACTATAAAATTTAGATTTTAAAACATTGCAGTGAAAAAGATTTGGGTCATTGATTTATTGCCAATAACGTCAATGAAATATTACATTTGTAATGATTGAAATTTTGAAATCTCTGCTATACAACAAAGAGTTCAAAGACCACTGTATGAAAATGTCTCTTTCGTTAAGTGTGTCAAGAGTGAACCAGTGTAAAATTCATGCGCCTTTGTCGAAATTGAGAAGAGTAACTCGAAATACTAATACCGGACACAATATACATTCACAGGAGTGGCTGTGTGGTAAGTAGCTTGCTTTCCAACCACATGGTTCCGGCTTCATTCCCACTGCGTGGCACCTTGGGCAAGTGTCTTCTACTATAGGCTCGGGCCGACCAAAGCCTTGTGAGTGGATTTGGTAGACAGAAACTGAAAGAAACCCGTCGTATATATGTATATATATATATGATAATATTAGGGACAAAATCCAAAATTACAGGTAAAAACTCAATTAAAATCTCTTGAAACTTGGTTATTTTCCCTAAAACTATATATTTTATATATATATATATATATATATATATATATATATATATATATATATATATATATATGTGTGTGTGTGTGTGTGTGTGTGTGTTTGTGTGTCTGTGTTTGTCCCCCCACCATCACTTGACAACCGATGCTGGTGTGTTTACGTCCCCGTAACTTAGCGGTTCAGCAAAAAGAGACCGATAGAATAAGTACTAGGCTTACAAAGAATAAGAATAAGTCCTGGGGTCGATTTTCTCGACTAAAGGTGGTGCTCCAGTATGGCCGCAGTCAAATGACTGAAACAAGTAAAAGAGTAAAAGAGTATATTGATATAGATACATGCACAAACGTGCGCAAAAACACACGTGCGTGTGTGTCTGTGTGTGTGTGTGTAAGAATAGGGATTCAAAGAGTGAAACGGGCTTACAACCAGCTCCCCACCCTGTGCTTGTCTATAGAGAAAAGAAAACATGCTTAAGGCTAGAATGTAACCTCACCGTCGTTTCAGAATCCAGTATGTATATAACAATCAAATCTATCAAATAAAAGAAGCAAATTGAGAGAATATATGTTTATTACATTAGTTGACAGGCCGTTTCATAACTTATTTTAGTTACACAGGCGAAACTACAAATCCCTACACACACATACACACACACAGAGATATATACATATACATATATATATATATATATATATATATATATATATATATATATATATATATATATATATATATATATATATATATATATATATATATATATATATATATATATATATACATATATATATATATATATATATATATATATATATATATATATATATATATATATATATATATATATATATATATATATATATATAAATGGAACAACAACACAATAGAGGGCATTAAAACGTTCGGACATATAGACGACACAAAGGCGGACAAGCGAAACAACAATTAGAGGGACAAGAAAAAAAGACGGGTCATTCTTGGCTTTCTTTCATCAGTCAAGTCCCTGAAGTCACGACCATTTCGGGCAGTTACACTTGAGATGGTTCCATCTGGTTGCCCCCAAAAGAGTCTAAGCTAAGAGCATTAGATCCCTTTGTAAGAAAGCTAGCGAAAGTGTACGGCAACAAAGACAAAAACAAACAAACAAACAAAAAACGGGGAACATGGTACACAATTATAAATGCAAACAACAAGAAATAACAACAGGCGTGTTTCGACTGAGAACGAATCAAATTGAGCTGGCGTGTGTGAAGTGAAAGCCTAAACGCAGGAACATGGGAGATGGACACAAGAGGTGTTGGCGGTCGGCAGTCAGGCCAAGAAAGAAAGATCATGGCTGGCCGGATACCAGTCACGTGGAAGGAGGAGACATGGGTAGGGGTCGCTGCAACATAGTGAAGAGACTACGCTTCAGAACATTT
>NC_142936.1:12355833-12358333 GCF_046866305.1 Octopus bimaculoides | reverse complement strand
GTTCTTAGAAATGATGCCAAATCTATTTATAGAAATGATGATATCTGAGAGATTTTTTGTGTTTTGGTTACAGGGATAAGATTTTTAAACCCCAAGTAAGATGGATTTAATCATTGTTTGTTAAGAGTGGGTTTGAATTTCTTAATAAAGTCCTTTTCTTTGCATTTTCTTTCAATTTCATTCCGGTTGTAAAGTTTATGGAATGGAAATATAATAAAAGTTTGATGACCACATGTTGCTAGATGGTTACTCAGTGGTATTTGGCGGACTTCTGGGTTTTTAATCTGTTGTCGATGTACCCGTGAGCGTTCCGATAGTGCATTACCTGTCTGGCCAACGTACAATTCTTCACAATTAGGGCATTTGATGCAGTAGATTAGATTTCTACTTTTGCAGTTCATGTTCGCATTGGTGAATATTTTCCCTGTTTTTGTGTTCATATATGGGCCGGTATGGATTGATCGGCATGTGCCGCATCGGCTATCATTGCATTTGGATACAGTGAATGTTTGATTTTTGTTGCTGAGGTCAAACCTTGCCTTTGTTAATAGTTTTTTCAAGTTTTTAGGTTGTCTCTTACTGAGAGTTATATTTTGATCTGTAATGATATTTCTCAATTCCTTACTTTGTGCAAGGATCGGTAAGTTCGCTTTGGCGATATTAAAGATGTTCTGGTGGCATGGATTTTGTGTCACTATAAATGGAATGATCTTTTCCTGTTTGTCTTTTCTTTGCGGTGTCCTCAGTTGTTGTATGGGTATTTTCGAAGCCCGCTGAATACCATTTTCTATGAGTCGTGATGGGTATTTTTGCTTCACCAGAAATTCTTTCAGTTCCATCAGGCGTTTATTTCTGGTCTCTATATCCTCTACAATAGTACATATTCTCCTGGCTAGGCAGTATGGTATGTTGCGTTTTGTATATGGTGGATGGCACGATTTAAAGTTCAAGTATTGGTGTGTGTCTGTGTGTTTGTAATATATATCTGTGGTAATGGCGGTGTTCTTTTTAATTACCATTATATCTAGAAATGGTAATTTGCTACTGTTCATCTCCTTTGTGAATTGGATGGATGGGTGTAGGTTGTTCAGGAGGGTGTTAAATTCCTCCACAATGCTTTGAGGTTTGGTCCAGATTATGAGGCAATCGTCCAGGTATCTCTTCCATGCTTTTTCTATAAGCTTCCTAAATTCGGTGTTATATCTCTTCTCTATTTCCTGGTAGAGTTTTTGTTCCAAGTAACCCATCACCGAATTCGCATATACACATATATATATATACACACATATATATATACACACACACGTATGCACTCACACACAGATCTATGTGTGTATAAATGCATTACGGGATGAAAGGCAGAAGAGAAGTAAGACAAGACACATAATGAAACAATGGAAGAATTACAGAAAAAATGAATGAACAAGTGAGTTGGAGAGCACGAGTGCACAAGCACTTGATTACCGCTAAGATAACAGATGACATTTTTTTCCTATTTTCTATCTGGATCGCGCTTTCGTTATTTAATTATCATAATGAGGTTTTCTGTAATGTATGTAGACTTTCTACTATTTCTACAGGATCTTTTGCCACATTGTTATACGAGATGGGTTTGTATGTGTATTTTTGTAGTATAAGATTTTTACAAACATACTGACACGCGTAACTAAATTTTGTTCTGCGCTCAGGGTCTACATTATACAACGTGTCATCTCCTTTTGTTTAGATTCAGGGTGTCATTTCAGAGAGGTCTCTGCTAATTATATGAGTGTTGATCGTAACAAGTAAAAAGTTATAAAAAGAAAATCTCGCCTATTAAGCTTCTATCATGAGCCATGCGCTGCCTAAAATCTTCGCCATCATTTTACTTGTCACCATCATAGCGTTACGCTTTATCTTAGTAAACCGCCGATGAACGCTGCTACAGGATAACCTTCTGACGCATGAAATGTTGCATAAAGTGCAGCTAGTGTGGATCACAAATGCCAGACAATAATAATTATATAACATTGGTATGTTTGAACTGATATCGTCTTTTCTTTTTCGTTGACTAAAAACATATTACATATGTACGTTATATTTTAATTATACTTGTTATATTCATTGGATTGCAGTGCTATGCTGGGCTACCGGATTCAAGATGTCAGTCACATAAATTTTCCCTTGTGCTTATTTAAACCAAGCATTTATTTTATCAGAAACTTTCTCTTTATAAATGTCCTGAAAATTCCACAGAGCCTTGGCTTCGTTGTCTCATATTATTTAACATAGACATGCTCATACAAGACCCGCATTAGACTCCTCACTCGTATCATTATCGAACCGAGAGTTTAACTACGGTCCTTCCATAGCACTTACATAGCGTTACCTGCCATCTTGGGTCTTCTGGATATCAATACCTCTCATATATATATATATACAGACACAAATATATGCATAATATAAACTTATAATCTTTTTATATTTATACTTAAATTAATATTATTATTATTATTATGTT
>NC_142936.1:12315833-12350833 GCF_046866305.1 Octopus bimaculoides | reverse complement strand
ATATATATATATATATATATATATATATATATATATATATATATATATATATACATATATATGCACATACGCATATATGCATATATGTATGTATGTATAAACTTAAATACACACACACAAATATATATATATATATATATATATATATATATATATATATACGTGTATGCCTGTCTATAGACAAGTAGTGTCCGTATTAAGTTTACATACAATTCTATGTAGAAGCATAATACATATTTGCATCCATATGTTTATGTACATTTTATAATATATGTATATGTGTATGGCATGCATTTCTGTATATATGCGTGTATATGTACAATATACAAAATTTGTCGCATACACACATAAGTAGGTACATAGCTACATATTCTTTTATTCTTTTACTTGTTTCAGCCATTTGACTGCGGCCATGCTGGAGCACCGCCTTTAGTCGAATCAAATCGACCCCAGGACTTATTCTTTGTAAGCCTAGTACTTATTCTATCGGTCTCATTTTGCCGAACCGCTAAGTTACGGAGACCTAAGCACACCAGCATCGGTTGTCAAGCGATGTTGGGGGGACAAACACAGATACACAACATATACACACATACACATATATATATACATATATACGACGGCCTTCTTTCAGTTTCCGTCTACCAAATCCACTCACAAGGCTTTGGTCGGCCCGAGGCTATAGTAGAAGACACTTGCCCAAGGTGCCACGCAGTGGGACTGAACCCGGAACCATGTGGTTCGTAAGCAAGCTACTTACCACACAGCCACTCCTACGTCTATATATATATGTTTTCTAAATATATGTATGTATATCAATATACGTGTGTGTACATATATGTATGTATATCAATATACATGTGTTTATGTATGTATTTATGTTTGTGTGTGTGTGTGTGCGTGTCTGTCGGTATGTATGCATGTATGTATGTATGTATTTATGTATGTATAGCGAGATAAAGAGAAAGAGATGAAGAATAAAAGACGAATTGTAAAACAACGGAAAGAGAGATATGCGTCGTCAGAAAATTAGGATCCAAAACGCTTTTAAGTTTGCATAATCACATTGTGAAACACATACATACATGCATTCGCTCATACATATTTCATCATAGCTGTCTGTTCGATCTCGAATGTGTCCGTTCACTGAACTTTGTCAGTCCGTTTTATATTTCTGTACGAGTAAATTGCATGCATGTGTCACATTGGCAAATATAACAGCGCGTACTTTCGCCGAAAGTTAATTGAGCTTGCACCGTCAGCAATACACATTTTTGCATTAGAGAAAGAATTTCTTATAGTACAAACATATCAGGCGATCGGACTATAAACACGAACAGATATTATATCGGAACATTCCATTCCATTCCGTTCAAGTGTTGCTACACTATCACAAAGTTTAAATTTCCAATTCTTTTTCCTTTTTCAGAGAAATATCCTGACCATAATTAGCATTTTATCATTCCATAAGCAGTCGATCTTGCTTACCATTTCCAGCATTTCTGTATCCTCGTGCACAATTGCTATGTAGCTGTTGCCCCTGTCCGTTCTTTGAGTAAATTCAAATTATTGTTCTGCCAAGATTATAGAAATACATCTTACCAGGCAATGCACGGTCAAGGTGCGGATTTAATCGCTTGCGAACCTACATTGTCCGCAATGTACTGCATCACTTGTTAACAGGAGCATCGAATTTGACGAGACATGCAAACAAATATATACATACATATGTTATGAAATAAACAATTCTGCACCCGTTTACATGCTCCACGCTAACAGAACTGTATACTTCTTAAATAACGTTAAACGTCGCCCTTTCAAAGCCTTTTCTGGCACCACGTGCTCTCAAGTGATGCGAAGTAGGCTGGTATAGGCGAAGTCGGCAGGTCTCAAATTTGCTCATGTTGCTCCCCTCATATTTAAACTGTCGTAGGTTATGTTACAGAAATTAAAGCAATTTCGATGTGTTTGTGTGTAAAATATAACATATCAAACCTGAATGCATAATGAAACCTACCTGAAAGAAAGAGCATAAACCGTATATACGTTGCTGATTGACTGACTAAAAAAAATTCTTCAAAGCAATTAAACAGATAAAATGATTAACTACCATTTAAATGAAACATTAATAAATGTACAGTTCAAATACTAAGGAAAATTAAATGAATATAAGGCCTTGATTATGATATTCAGTAATCTATCGACTATCGCGGCTGTTACGTTCCAAAACCGCCCTCAGAAATGATTAATATCTAAAAAATTATAACTATCTATCGGCCGCATAAACCCGCGATATACTGAGAAGTCCGCGATATAAATTTACATATATTAGCCAGAAAAATCCGCGATGTACTGAGTGCGCGATAGGTGAACCGCGATGTGTTCAGAGTGTGCGATGGGTGAACCATAATATGGTGAGGGATTACTGTATTCTCTCACTATACACCTTGAATTTAATTCTACCGATCGTATTTGTACAGTAGCTGCAATTTTACTAATTTGTAGTATTTCGTTTTGATTCTTTGTATCTATTTCGAGTTCTTTAGCGGAATAGCAATTCAATACTTGTGTATTGTCTTCACGAGTCATTAGTAATAGTTGTACTACAGTTTCGCCATTTGATTACTGAATGTTCCACGGGAATTATGTGTGTTACTTCGTAGTTGGATCTGTTAATTTTGAATCAAACAGATCGGTAACAGATGTAAAAACTCGGCTTCAAACTGAAAAACTATTAATATGTGTTCTCAGGCAAAACGGAAACCGATTTAAGATAACGACTGACAAAATGAAAATTCTATAGTAATGTCGTGGTGGTAGCGGTAAGGACTAAAACAGCATGAAAATTCGTAGAAAGAACAATTTTAAAATTGTATAATGATGTAGGAAACTGTCAATGAGATCGTGAACAACGTGCATCTGCTCATGTAAAAATATATGAACATGTACTGTTTAGTAAGATAAATGGTTGCTTAATTATAAAATTATCTAATCAGGAAAAGGTGTCCGTTTTTAGAGAATATTTAGCAATAGATGTTTTAGGCGTTCGAGATTTCGCAAATTATAGAAAATTGAAGGAGAGTAAAAAATATGAAGACGCAAGAATACATTATATAAAATTCTTCATATTTCTTTCATAGCAACTGAAGAATGGACCTATTCCGACGTTAAAGGTAAAAATGAAGACTTGATTCAAAATAAGTGTTTCTATTTTTTTTCTATGAACAAAAACCGTATTACTTCCAAAGGCGATAGAAATTACAAAGTTATATGGGACGGGACAGAGTATGTGGACGTATCTTAAATATAGTGCTGAAATCAGACGAAACATTTCAAATGTTAATTTACAAGAATCAAGAATAATAATAGTAACAAGTAGAATGTAGTTTCTTTTAACCTGATAGGATATATATATATATATATATATAAAAGATAAAACTTACTTGGAACAGGATGCGTGGCTTCAGATCATATAATAATATAAATAATATATAAATATATATATGTACATACCTACATCTATATGTATACATACATGCATACATGGGTACAGGACATCAAGAAAAACGTTAAAAAAAACAATGAGAAACGAAAACAGAAAAACGAAAACAGAAAACGAACTTTTTTCGAACAACGAAAAAAACAAACAGAGAAACGAGACATGCAACATAAAGTGTATATCCCTTCGTCAGTTGTCCCTGTTCCATCTACTTCGCGTTTCGAAGGCAAGTCGCGTATTGTCCTTGCCTTCTGTTGCAATGTACCATGTAGCACCATGTAGCAGAAAGGCAAAGTGTAAGGAAAATCGAAAATATCTAGCCGAAATAATGAAGAATGTGAAGATTATCAACCTAAAGTCTAACTTCAGATTATGCCTTTAATTTTGGCCCTCTTGGATTGGCAATACCTTGTGAAGTTCACTTACAAAGAAAAACTAGAATAGACACAACTAATTAAAAGCAAATAACTTATAATTTACAAATAAAAGTACTTATATTTTCTATAAAACATTCAAAAATTAACTAACAGACCAGTAGAAGAAGAGAAGATGGGACAGGCTCTGCATAAGCCATGCCCACTATGATAGTATTACTGGTGAACTTTGTTCATTAAACAAAGACATCGGTACCAACACTGTCACATTTTCTTCATAAAGACAGTAGCGATGAGCTGATATAGGCAACGAGGATTGGTAAAGGGTGTAACTGAAAATCTTCAGTTTCGACTCTGCATTCAGGGAGAGAATGATATTGGATCAATGTCCGACGAAGTGACGAGCGAGTCCACACAATGCGTACACACATATATAAAGAGTGCCCACTCTTCGAACGAATATGATTGCCATTGTCCGTAAGAAATTCAGCTGTTTGCAATAACCGAGCGAGTTTGAGCACAACTTGCATAAAATCACAATGGTTTACATTGTCCAAGATGAGGAGGAAAGAAGGAGGCCGAAAATAGATCTATATCACAGCAATATCAATGCATTTTATAACAAAGCAGTCGTCTATCAGACATATTATTATATAATTGAATGGTTTTAAAGTGTGCTAACCATCAACATTCTTACACGTACATACACTGATATATATCTGCATAGGAATGTAGACCTCAATATATAGAAATATAGGTATACGCATTTATACACATTTGCAAGCAATCTGAGAACAAAAGATTTTAATTTCATGTGAATTTATGATACGTTAATAGTTTCTAATATAATATGAGGAAACAAAGGCAATATCACTGTTAAAATGGCCAATTATTTGCGCAAGTTTAAGCAATATATCGGATTTCATTAATCAACGCACATCTCATCTAGAAGTTAGCGGTGAATCTAAAGCTATTAGATTCTAAGATCGAATTGCATAATAAAATGTTAATGAGGATAAAACTTCTTAACTCCAGAATTATTCGTTCGATATTCATATTTTATATTTCACGTGGTGATGAATTAATTATTCAAAACCAAGGTATCAGACAAACTGCTTGCTTCAATTAGCAGGCTAAATGAGAAGATAATTAAGAAATGTTCGTTCCAGACAAATTAGCCATTAATGAGTAATAATAATGTAATGCTGCAAACACCTGCTTCACAAATCTCAGGAAATTCAGTTAAAGAAATTGAGACAAAATACGAATTCTTACTTTATTATGGAAGCGTTCTGCAAGTTTCTTTACATTTTCTGTCAATATTTTTATGAAACACTACTTCACGGGAATATTAAAAGCAATATTCACTGGCTTAACTATTCATTATATTCTTTAATGCTGTCATCTTCACATGCGTAGAATTATCATAATCAGCATTGTACTCATTACGATAATTGTATAATTAATATCGGCGAAAAATTATTAGAATATTTACCATTCGCCAGAAATTAAAAAAAAAATATATATATACTAAAATATATCATTAATTCTTTGAAATCAATCAAATCATATTTATTGAGGCTGTAAGTGCACAACTATAGATATATTCCTTCTACTTCTGGTAGGTAATGCGCCACCCTCAAAATTTTCATTTACCTCTCGGCTCATTCGTTAATGTTATATCACAGCCCAACTCATGGTCTTTCACCTCACGTCTTATTGACAACATCTTGTTAATGCATGACTGTTGTTGTAAGAGGTTGTAAACTATTGTACAGAGTGAAACTACAGAATCATTTCATTTTGGCAACAGACAGAAGATATACGTGCTCTGCAGAGTCTCAACAGTTTCTTCTTAACATTCTCTTTAGTTTGTAAAAATATTCAAAAAAAAAATCAATTAATGTTGCAATTGATTATAATAATGAGAATAATAGTAGTAAGAGCAGTAGAGAATTATGAGAAATAAAAGCGAGGTTGGTTTAAATAATTATGTAAAATATTTGAGCCAGAGTTTATTTCTCCTCAGTTTTGGTACCGCCTATTAAGAAAGACTAAAAAACATAAACACGTCTCGGAGTCCGAAAAAATTTGATACCATATAACAAGTAGTAAAGTTTTAAATGAAGTTAACGATCACTGTGTTGCTGGAAACGTATACATACAACTACATACAAATGCATACATACATACATACATACATACATACATACATACATACGTACATATACTCTTTTGCTTTTTACTCTTTTACTTGTTTCAGTCATTTGACTGCGGCCATGCTGGAGCACCGCCTTTAGTCGAGCAAATCGACCCCAGGACTTATTCTTTGTAAGCCTAGTACTTATTCTATCGGTCTATTTTGCCGAACCGCTAAGTTACGAGGACGTAAACACACCAGCATTGGTTGTCAAGCGATGTTGGGAGGACAAACACAGACACACAACCACACACACACACACACACACACACACACACAAACACACACATACACACACACACACACACACACACACACACACATATATATATATATATATATATATATATATATATATATATATATATATATATATATATACATATATACGACGGTCTACTTTCAGTTTCCGTCTACCAAATCCATCCACACGGCTTTGGTCGGCCCGAGGCTATAGTAGAAGACACTTACCCAAAGTGCCCCGCAGTGGGACTGAACCCGGAACCATGTGGTTTGTACCATCATGGCACCTGATGTGGCTTTTTAAACCAGGTACTATTCTGAAAAGACACCCACACAGACTGCACATCCAATTTGGACCACCAAGAACTACAGATAAGTTCTGATCTTTGTGGATCTTAAAATGTATTTTTACATACATACACGTATATCATTAAAACTTATATGAATAGAACAGCCTCTATTTATGAAACAAAATGAGTGGGCATTCGTCTTGCTGGAAATAGCAAAAGAAAATCCTGTCTATGTTTATATTTTAAGTCTAAAACTACATTAGACAAGGTAGCATTAGACTCAGGATACAAAAAATAAGACGAGGTGAGCATGGCTTGGAAAGCTTTAGATATATTCGTGTGATCGGAACTAGAAGCAAATCATATCAATAGCATTAAGAGTTACATTAACCAAAAGAATGTGCTGAAACGGCACCTTAAGAAAACCAGATATAGAACGTTTGTCAGAATAAAAAGTAAATTGGAAACGTAGAAATATATCCGATTGCATACAGTGATGCAATGATTATGGCTCAGAGATAAATGCCAAGAAATAACAGACCAAAAGGATAGAATTAGTAAATTGTCGCCTGGTCTGTTAAATATATCATATACGTAGATAGGAAGGCTTCGTTGGATAATCTAGTCCTAGACATACTGTTTGAATAAAATATCTGATATTCACGGCTGGACTCCATTTTATTTGATGCAAACTTGGTTAGTGGTGATCTGGGGCTGAATAAGTACAATCGCAACGAATGCAAGAGGCGACGCAAACTTCAGATACAAATTACGTCATAACGGCGCTAATATTTTATTTAAATACATGGAACAATACCATTTCTAAATGATGTAAAGTCGAACACCGCAGAATTCTAATGAACAAAATAAAGAATTGGTAAAATGTATCTATGAAAAATATATTATCTATTGACCGTCTGTGTTACATAGAATAAACATTTAAGTAAAATGAAAATAGAAAATAGTTAATACATACAGAGAAGCTAATAACACGTACACACGCATTCAAAAGTATAAAGATACTTTGAAATTGAAGATAAAAATATTAGATGCTCGAAAATTTTGATAAATTAAAAAAGTAATTTATTGAGTACCAAGTAATTTCAAAATCTATTTTAAGGTGAGTTATTAACAGATCAATTCCCACACGAAGTATGGAGTGACCATGACATGAAACTGTAATAATACGTATAGATCCTTATGTTTTGCAGTTTCACTCTTGAAGTCATGACTGGAATTTTACGCAAGTTGTTCAACCGTATTTTCTACGCATTTGAAGTGACACGCAAAAAATACACTTCTGTTTTGATTATCCAGAAACCATTCATTGGCTCTGTTGTCGAATTGTGTGTGCAGTAGACTCGAACTCGACTTTTCACAATTACAGACTTCAAGCCCCGCTAGTTCACATGTAAGGCCGTTGTCGAACTGTGTAGCAGACTCGAACCCGACTTTTCACAATTACAGATTTCAAACCCCCACTCGTTAACATGTATGGCCGAGACATCAGTCAATCAGTGGTTAGTCTTTACGGGGTAGGGTCTCCAGAGTTTTCTAGGCTGTTCTCCATAATACGCTTATAAAAGGTACCAAACTTCAGTGTGCTGGGTTGCGATTCAAATGAAACACTCTTCTACATATATAGATATATTTATATACACATCTACTACATATGTGGGAAATTCTGTCTGTGAGTGTGTTTGTGGAGTTGTTAGCTAACGCCACCTACATCATCTTATAGATTTTGATGAAACTTGACACGTAAATAGAACTCATGTCTGGAAACTTCATGGCATACTCAGATTGCTGAAAAAATCGATAATAGGGCCCTTTCCGGGGGAAATGCTTTGCGGTATTATGTCTGTCTTTACGTTCTGAGTTCAAATTCAGCCGAGGTCGACCTTGCCCTTCATCCTTTCGGGGTCGATTAACTAAGTACCAGTTGCGTACTGGAGTCGAACTAATCGACTGACCCCCTCCCCAAAATTTCGGGCCCCGTTCCTCGAGTAGAAAAGAATATTTGTTAACGCCAGTCTTATATAGCGAATGCGGTTCGATTCCATTCTATTTGAAGCCATAATTCTTACATGCAATGAAGTAGAAATTGAATGCATCTTCATAGATTTAAGATACATGTTCTACAAGTATAGAATTATTGATTCTACATCTGTATTTGCGAGTTGAGATTTTGCCTTAGTCGAACAGTTTACGTTATAAACATATATAATTATATATCGTATAACATTATTAACATCTAGCAATGACTCACTTGTATTAATTATCTTTCGATGTCTTACTATCAGCGCAGCAAATACGATATATCCTAGTTTGATAAATATGCAGTTGCCTACATTGTACATGGCAGCTAACATAAAATTTAACTTGGTTTTCTTGTAAAACATTAGTCAATACAGATTTATTGCAAAATTCATCCGAAGTGTCCAAAAAAACTTATCTCATTTACAATCTTAACCCATTACCTACCAGTGATCTCATATAAGATCACTTAAAAATTACAAATTTCGTAATTATCTGTCAATATTTACACATGTCTAACCTTTTTGCTATATCTACTAGGTATATTTCTCTGATATTCAAATGAGGTTTACTAATTTTTCACCCAATATCTCGCTTATTTCTATTTAAAATGCTATTTTGAAATGTTATTTTGATCATTCCAGCGTGTTTCTAAGGTTGTTTTATGCTAGAAATCAAAGTTTCATAAAAACAAATTCCACTTAATAGAATTATGGGAGGTAATGGGTTAACAATGTCGCTGTATTTATAGTCAAAAGCTAGCTAAAATTACGCGATGATTAACCGAAATTACATTTTACTCAATATAAATTCCAAACGGAATGAGCGAAAATGTTCCTGGCCACCGTTGAAGTTGGCTTGTTTAACTGAGGAAGCATCCTAGCACTGATACCTGGCTTACTTCATCACCAGTTATTGCAAAGATAAGAGTGACACTCACTCGATCTAACCTTATGACTCTACTGTAAGTTGACTGAAAATTTCAGTGTTTTACTCTCTTGAAATTACAAGTAACAAAATTCTTTGAGGCTAGAATCTTTCCTAGCATCAGTATTGAAATTTTATTTGAATAAAAACATATTACTCTCCAATTAGCCCTTGTAGCTATTCAGATGGTATTGTTGATACATTAACACACACACACACACCTCCAAATACACACACATATAGATACAGATACACATTCATATATATATATATATAGAAAAAGAGACAGATGGAGATACACAGATACAGATACACACATACACACACACACACACACACACACACAAAAACACACACATACATATATATGTGTGTGTATATATTTATACATATATGTACATATAAATACATGTATACCTCTATTTATGTAAATGCATTATAAATATCACCTCAAGTTTATTCCCAGTTCGTCATCTCATTATTTAGAACTCCTGGGCCGCGGGGCAATCTTAGGATGGCAAAGTTAAGAGGGAAGGCTCCGTCAATTCAGATTCATCCGCTTTATGAACTGATAAAATTATGGTGTGGCGGCGTTGTACATCTCGCTGATTAATGTGGCTCGTTAGCATGTTTTGTTTTAATTAAAAATATGATTTTTGAAAATTAATTCAAATTTCCTGTTCGAAATATCTATTGTATTAATTAATATTCCGAATTTTACCACAATATAAGATTGCAGGCATTTCTTCCGTTACTGTTTTCGATGCTGTGGGCGAAAACCAGGCAATTGGATTTTAAAATTTCTGCGATTCTTCTGTATTTTTTTTTACCTTACACATCTTACCATGTGTTTCTGTGTGTGAATATGCATTATAGCGTCGGTTTTGATAGCCGTGTGCGGTTGAAAAACTGGTCGTTTATATTTCAAACGTTAAGTAACTTCGACTAAAGCGAAACACACGTATATAACCCGGTTGTTCTGTACGGTCAGCACACCTCACTCTAGATGCCATTGTGAGTGATATATCTTCGGTAAATGTATGTGTGTGTTTGTGTGAGTCTGTGTCTGTCTGTCTGTGTATGTACGTGTGAGTATATATAAGTAGATAGATTTACATACGTGTGTGCATGTATGTATGTATATATGTATGTATGTATCTATGTATGTATGTATAAATAAGGATAAGATCGGTATTTAAAATATTGATCTTATCAAGTGGTCAGCATGGGAATAAAAACCATCAAGGTAATAATTATTTAAAATTATAATACAGGGTATCAAGAGATACCACCACGCTGAAAAAATAGCAGTCAAATCCTGACTCCAAAACCACAATAAATGTAAGCACAATATGTAAGTATACTGTTTATATGCATGTATTTGTATTTATGTACTTGAGTATATTTCACTGATGAAGGCAGAGCATTTATGCAAAGCCAGAAATCCAGGATTTGAAATTATCTTATTATTTTTACTGGTTTATTTGGTCTTCGTCTTCGCTAATCGTGCCTTGCAGACATTTATTGTGGTTTTGGAGTCAGGATTTGACTGCTATTTTTTCAGCGTGGTGGTATCTCTTGATACCCTGTATTATAATTTTAAATATGTATGTATGTATGTATGTATGTGTGTGCATATACAGGTGATCAGGTGACTTACTCATTACAATGTCTTCGGCTTTCAGTAACGGTTCCGTCTCTTTCCTTACTCGTTCTGTCTTTGTCTAGGTCTTTTTCTTTTTTTAGGTTCCTTAAATTAAATCCCAAGCAAATATCGAAGTTAATCTCTCTCTCTCTCTCTCTTCATCTTTCTTTCTCCCTCTCTCTCCATTTATATTTCTATCAATCTTCTTCTCTCACTCTTTCTTTCTTTTTCTCTCCCTCTTTCCCTTTCTCTCTCTCTTTCTCTCTCTCTCTCTCTTTGTTATTTTTTTCTTTCTCTGAATGTTCACAATCGGCTTCTGTATGTTATAAAATGATTGTAGGAGACAACGCACACAGTCAATTTCCTGAACAAAAATAGAGCTTTGCTGATTGAGGGATCCACACAGCCCATGCCATCTAATACGCTGCAAAAATTATCCGAAATCACTAAACTTGAACAGGTAGATGGCCAGTTCAGCAAGAAATGATTAATCAAAGCGATATATGTATACGAGAGCCTCTGTGTGTGTCTGAGTGTCTGTCTGCGTGTGTGTGCCTAGTCACAATTACAATAAAATGTTAAGAGCAGCAATTGTAATAGAGAATTTCCACCCTCTTTTCCCAGTGTACCTCATTACGTAATGAGGTACGCAGTGTACCTCTGCGTACCTCATTACAGCAACACCAATGACTGTTCTTTATTGCAAGGTCATATATTTGGTAACCATTTGAAAAATGTGATTTGTATGGGAACAGAGGTCCTGTAATTATATTTTAAGCATTAATATATGCTGTGCTTAACAAGTTATTTAGACATTATTTACGTTATTTACATTTGACGGATCTTTGTCCTCATCCTGTTGTTAACGCAACGTTTCGGCTGATATACCCTCCAGCCTTCATCATGTGTCTTGGGGAAATTTCGAACCTGCGTTCTCATTCTCAGGTTCGAAATTTCCCCAAGACACATGATGAAGGCTGGAGGGTATATCAGCCGAAACGTTGTGTTAACAACAAATAAGATGACGACAAATGTCCGTCAAATATAAATAATGTAAATAATGTAACTAATGTACATAATTCCTCATCTCTTAAATATAGAACTGAAATTATTTAGAGATATGTACCAGGAAAAAGATATAGTGATAGAAAGAAACTATATAAGCAGAAAAGCTATGAGAAATAAAAAGTTAGAAAAAGTTACCTTCTCGAATCATGCCGACTCATAAGGATCGGTTTCCTGGGGGTATAAATTCCTCACCTGGACAGGACGCCGGCCAGTCGCATGAGTACTCATTTTTGCCAACTGAGCAGACTGAAGAAACGTGAAAATAAAGTGTTTTGCTTCAGAACACAACGCGCCGCCCGGTCCAGGAATTAAAACCACAATTTTACGATCATGAGTCCAATACTAAGCCACGTGCTATGAGAGAGAGATAGCAATTAGAAAGACACAAATTAGAAATTTTATACTGGTGGATTTGTGTTGCTTGTATAGCTAGGAATCAGCTTTTATTTTTGCCTGATGATACAATTAGAGCAATTACAAAGACACAAATAAGTGAAACGGAATAATAAAGAAACGTAAGATTGAGAAATACAGTAATCCCTCGATTATCGCGGGTGTTACATCTCAAACACCGCCGTGATAGGTGAAAATCCGCGAAGTAGAGAAAGTACTGTACTGTATATTTTTGTTTATATTTTTATAATTTGTACATATTTATTTTATTATAAATGCAAAACAACACCACGGAGGAATCGACGTAAGCTTAAAAAAAATAACCCGCGATAGGTGAACCACAATATGGTGAGGGATTACGTTAGTTCTTTTGTAGGACTGCAATAACAGTTTATACAACCTTTCTGGAGTAAGATTGCGTTTAATAGCATAGAGAATGAAAGCTAAAAGGAAAAAATATGTTGAAGGCTTGTGGTTATGTATGTATCTGAGTGAACGTAGAAAGAAAGAAACAGCATTGAGTGGAAGATAGTTGAAATCGCGATTTGAGTATTTGGATAAGTAATAAATAGAAAGTGGCTGTGCTTGTTACGCGTGGACTTGAAACACTAGAACCAAAGAGTTTGTTTATGGCTTAAGCAAATAAGAAAGTGTAATCTGTGTGTTTCAATAACTCTTGTGAGAGAGTGAAATAAAATGAAATTGGAATAAACGTTACTGAATATATACAACTTATTAATAATGATAAAGGAAATAAGAAATAGAAATTGAAAGAAATAATCGGAGCACTAGCAAAACACAGCAGTAAACAGCTAGTGTGCGAAGGAAAACTAAAGAACAAAGAGAAAGAAAAATAGAAGAGATTTGGCAAAGAAGGCCAATAATACGAGTCGTATTTGCTATGAGTCAAGAGTAAAGTAACTAATGTATTGATGATCTAAGACAAAGAGCTGCTACGAGATTAGTAAATGAAACTAAAGAACAAAGAACTGTACGGGGAACAAAAGATGGGATAAGAGCCGCTGAGAGAATATAAAATGAAACAGAAGTGACAGAAATATCACGAGATAACGTAATATTGTGAATATGAGTCAAACACGATATAGCCAGAATGGAATGTAATAGAGAAATAACAATTTCTGAATCAAATACTGAATATCATTCTTTGTTTAGAATTTTTAATAAGTCAGTTTTCTGAAACAAAGCTCTGAAACATCGTATTTAAAAATTGCTGTCATACAAAATAAATTACAGAACCTTCATCAACGCGGTTTATTGAAATAGCTTAACGTAAACCAGTCAGGAATCTACATTATTCCAATTTTGAATAGTTTCCACACACAGTCGAGTTATCTTTTGGTTAAAAGTATATGGGCAGATTCGTCATAATACTTCTTATTTCTTTACTACCCTCAAGGGGCTACACACAGAGGCGACAAACATGGACAGACAAACGGATTAAGTCGATTATATCGACCCCAGTGCGTAACTGGTACTTATTTAATCGACCCCGAAAGGATGAAAGGTAAAGTCGACCTCGGTGGAATTTGAAATCAGAATGTAGCGGCAGACGAAATACTGTAAAGCATTTCGCTCGGCGTGCTAACGGTTCGCCGCCTTGATTTGTCATAGCATTTCTGTTAAGCAAAATTGAAGAAAACGAAAGATAATTTGCGCAAGTTAGTTTCATTGATTCAATAAAAAGTGAAGAGACTAGACATAGTCACCAAGCTAGTGTCGGCTGCATCCCAAAACGTAAAGCCTATCTTAGTGCGATTAGTCGAGAAACTAATAATAGTTTAATGGAAGTGAGGATGAAACAAATACGAAAGGAATATAGACAAGACTCAACAGTTTACAAGAGATCGTTTTGGCGATGGGATACGCTTTAATTTATCAATAGTAGATGAAGGAGCAGTGATGTTCCGTACTATTTGGCTGAGGCTTCCCTATTTATACAAGTAATCTGTCTTACTTTTAATATTATGAGATACAACAATTAAGGCGGTGAGCTGGCATAATCTTTAGAACACCGAGCAAACTGCTTAGCAGCATTTCGTCCATTTTTTACGTTCTGATGTAAATTCTACCGAGGTCGACTTTGCTTTTCAGAGTCTATAAAATAAGTACCAGTTGAGTACTGGGATCGATGTAACCGACTTAGCCTCATCAGTGCAAATTTGGTTACCACATCTTATAACGTGTTACACCCATATCACCATATTATCATGAACGAGTCTGCCAAGTTGATTTACTAGTTACTGGTTGAATAATAAGTGATTCTAAATGAAATATGGTTACAGTGCTGCAACACAAAATGTCAATAACAACTGCAGAAGATAAATTCAGTCCTCGACTGCATGGTGGTATCAATGGACAGTGGACAACTAGTTGCAGGTAGAAGAAAATAGCTTAAACTCTATCAGATTCAGAGTTTAAAAAGAAAACGTGTTTTGTAACGCTACACGAAGTGAAAGTTAGGTTCATGATTATATTGCCATCTTAGTTTCAGTGGGAACACCTCGTTACACGGAAGAGCGTTATCGCGATGTAATCGCAAAGGAGAAAAAAGCCTGATCGTTTTAGTGAAGTTTCTTTTAATCTATTTTGGCCAGAAATAAATAACCATATCCTGCGGCAACGTTTCTCAAATCGCCTTGATTTAGTTACTGAAGTTTTTCATGCAGACAAAAAAGTTAATAATCAAATACTTGGAAAGCATGAGGTCGACGTCCTGTAACCTGCAATGTATATGATATTAGGATAATGTTGTCAATATTTCATATAAACTCCAATCTGCATCAAATTATATGTTGTACATATTACTGTAAACAACACTTTATATCATGCTGTGAAATAATCTAACTGTTGATTTAAAAAAAAAAACTGTGAAATAGTATAAAAATACAGAGATTACTGGAAATCGAAACTCTATCGGATTATGAATAAATGCAGCAATATCAGATTATGAAACAGGATACTACATTACTACATACTGCGATTGGTGTCATGATATGAAATACAAATATTTCAGAATATTACAACGTATATATTTCTATAAAATGGAAATATGATATTTCATTGCAGCCTGTCGTATATTACTTAACATAAAATGCTATATGAAAATAAAAGCTTAAACATATTGTATAATGCTGTTTTCTTACTCTATCTCTCATTCCTAAGTTTCATTCAGTATCTGCCTTCCTTTCTTTTATCGCACACTTTCACTCTTACATTTTCTTCTTCTTCGATCAATCCAGCCTTTTCCAATGCCCGATATCGCTTGCTTTTACAATATCCGAACAAAAGAAAAAGCTTGTATACAAATACTCTATACTCTGGCGTACTATCATAGGGAATTACAGATATTGACATAAACTACGATGTTTTAAGGTTGCATATTATTTTCCTGGTTTGTACATAAATTAGTAATTATCAATGTAGGATTGACGGTTTCATCATTACCGTATAATACCATAAATATTTTCATTATTATATTAATTGACATATGAAATATACATCAAAAATAAAATTAAAGTGATATAAAAAGGTTTTTACAAAATATCATTTAAGGTCTTTATTTTCTACAACTGTCCACTCAAAAATATTTATCTATTGATAAGACAAGAGGAGAAATACAACTTAATACATGAGTATATACTTTTTCTTTATTCAGTGATGTTTCAAGCATGCTGCGAGAGTTCTAACATTTTGAAGACGTTTTGTGGCCAAGAAAGACACATCTTATTGGAAACCTTGAAATCGTACCTAATCCTGAATACGAAGGTAACAGTGATGCACAAGAAACCAACGCTTGACGCTTCATAGATGTAACTAGTACCACAATCATGGTGTACCGTTCCATTTCTCGTATCACATATGTATTGCTATGTTCATGGTGTCAGCTATGTTTTGCTCTGTTTTGCTATGTTCATGGTGTCAGATACGCTTTGCTATATTTTGCTATGTTCATGGTGTCAGATACGTTTTGCTATGTTTTGCTCTATTTTGCTGTGTTTTGCTACGATTATGGTGTCCATATCTTTATAAATGTAAACGAGAAATGATAAAGTTCAAAAACTTGGAGCATGCTGACATTACGTGAGGTTGTTTTTCATCTATGACCAGCTAAATTAGCTTTACCCCGTACACCCTACAGTTGTTTGTAATAACTCTAGAAGTAATCCGTTAATTCTTCGATCTGTATTACATGATATTATGTAAATCTGATGATTACATGTCTATTGTTGGATATTTTCTCTTTTCAAATATCTAAATTACCAGCATTCAGTTTTAAGCAAATCAGAATGCATCTAATTTGCCATTCCCTTCTTGTATTTATCAGCTGTGCATTGATATCTGCCATTGAAGTTGGAATACTCGTTGGTGCCTATTCTAAAGATTTACGCTACATCTTACGAATCACCACTATATTAAATAACTAATAGTGGTTTTCCTGCATCAAATAATTGTAATTTCTCCCAGGTATAGTGATTTTAATGCTTGACGCTGAAATTCGATCAACCGAAGTGTAGGGATATGAAAGGATATAAAATGTTATTTACAAATTCTTCCATTTCAATGGCTCTTTAAATTTTGTGAAATATCAGATTCCTATTTATCTTGTTTGATGAGGTAAATTAAATGTGTCCGATTCAATGACCACACATGCTAATGTTAACTTGTATATGTCTCCACTTCCTAAAGGTTTCCATAAAACAGAAATTTAATACAGCTTTCCATAGGCGCAGGCGTGACTGTTTGGTAAGAAGCTTGCTTCCCGACCACATGTCCACGGGTTCAGTTCCACAGCAGTGTGTGGCACCTTGGGCAAATGACTTCTACTATAGCCTTGGGCCGACCAAAGCCTTGTGAGTGGATTTGGTAGACGGAAAGTGAAAAAAGCCACCCGTATATATATATATATATATATATATATATATATATGTGTGTGTGTGTGTGTGTGTGTGTGTGTGTGTGTGTGTGTGTGTGTGTGTGTGTGTGTATGTGTGTGTGTGTGTGTTTCCCCAACCACCGCTTGACAACTCATTCTGGTGTTTACGTCCGCGTAACTTAGCAGTTCAGCAAAAGGGTCCGATAGAATAAGTTCTAGGCTTACAAAGAATAAGTACTGGGGGTCGATTTGTTCGACTAAAGGCAGTGCAGCAGTAAGGCCGCAGTCAAATTACTGAAACAAGTAAATAAATATAAGTATATCAAGTTAAACCCATAGTGGACATATGCTACAACTCTTCTAAACGACTTATTACGCATTCAACTGGGAAAGTGTTAACTAGTGAAATAAAATATGCTTTCTACTTATATACTGTGACCATGGTAGTACTGTTATTGTTATACTAAATATGCGCAAACTCGTACGACTGTATGGCCAAAACCTATTTTATTGCGAGTCTCATAAAATGAACGTAATACAACACAGTTAATCAGCGAAACACTCTTCTATTTACAGATGTGCCTAAACGTTCAACTATGCTCCAAGACGTATCTACAACTATGTAGCCAAGCAGCAGAATAATGCTTTTGGGGGCTGCATATACAGAATAATGCCAAGGATGGGATAAGAGCTGGTCCATTCTGAAATCTGCGTAGTTGTAAATGGTTACATAGAATTAATATTCCATGAGCATCAAAAATATAATAACAATATGCCGGAAGTGGATATCTATTCATTTTCCGACATTTCATCGATAAAGACTTCTACATTTCTTAAGTTTAACTTCTCACATGATGTTTATCTTCAAGAATCATTTCAATAGATTTGTGAAGATAGGAACATGAAAGACAAAATAAGGAATAATAAATGTCTTCAGGATCATCACATATTTAATTTATGTTCGTCTGAAATCCACTGAGACGTTTTCAAATGGTCTAAATTCTGAAGTTTATATTCCATACGATTATTAAATGATTCCACCATAAACGTTATAATGGCTTCGCATCAAAATTGTAGAGTTTGCCGTGGTATATACACCGTAAGTTCCTTATCTAAGCATTACTAATTTCGTCCAAAAATGTGAAAAGCGAAATAACGTAATTCTAAACTTCTACTTTATCGATTCCCGAATGGATGGGAAACACAATTGAGCTGGCTCTGTAGGATTTGAACACCGAGCGCGGAGGGTCACTGGAAATCTGCATAGAAATATCTGCATTCTTGTCATATTGTCGAGTCACAGCTTTAGAAATTTAGCCAAAATTATCTTTCTTCTTCTTCTTCTTCTTCTTCTTCTTCTTCTTCTTCTTCTTCTTCTTCTTCTTCTTCTTCTTCTTCTTCTTCTTCTTCTTCTTCTTCTTCTCCTTCTTCTTCTCCTTCTTCTTCTCCTTCTGTTCTGAATTGCATAACGCTCCGTCCTAATGTATTTCTGATGCGTATCAGATTTCTTTTTCAATCTATGAAAATTGATTGCTAACCCTTCGTTTAACCTTTCTCCATATCGGGAGAAAAGGGGGGGGGGGCATGTAAATGACGCCCACAATGCATCTCACAGCAAAACATTGTACATGTTGTTACAGCGGCGACAGCTGCAGCAGCAGCAGCAGCAGCAGCAGTAGTAGTAGTAGTAGTAGTAGTAGTAGTAGTTGTTGTTGTTCTTGCTGTAGTTGTTGTTGTTGTTGTTGTTGGTGGTGGTGGTGGTGGTGGCGGTGGTGGTGGTGATGGTGCCGGCGGCGGCCGTGGCGACGGTCGTGGTGGTGATGGTGGTGGTGTGGTGGTGGTGGCGGTGGTGGTGCTGATGCTGGTGCTGTTTCTAAGCGTCTTACATTACATTCAGAACTTAAAATCCTGTGGCCGAAATATCAAGATTCTGATACTGAAAATAATAAACAATATTGCTATAGAAAATATGTTATTGTCAGATGGACACTTTTGTTATCATGATGTACGTGCTTTTACGCTGATATACAAGTTAACAATGTGACATTAAATGTATATTGTTATTCAGTTATATGTGATTACTTCTATTATCATTATTGTTTTCGTTCTTAAAGCTATTATTGTTGTTGTTATTGTTGTTGCCGTTGCTGTTGTTGTCAATGTTCGTGTATCGTTAGTTTGACAGACTCTTTAGAGTGTCGGACAAAATATTTTGCGGCAATTCATTTGGAAACTTAACGTTTTAATTTCAAATCCTACCGAAGTGAACTTGCATGTCATCCATCTGGGGTTGATAAGAGAAAATAATAACATTCAAATATTGGGTCCATGGTATCGACAAACACCCTCCCCTCAAAATTGCTAGCCCTATTCCTAAATTAGGGACCCTGGAACCTGGGATGTCGTGGGGCGCTCATCGTCTTCTACCAGTCAAGAAATGCGGTCGGTGGAACTTCTACTACCTGCAGCCTACGGTTCCATGCTATTCGCTCTTTTCAGTTATCTAATACTTACCTGGTTATTCTGCCCGTGCCAAGAAGGCAAGTCTTTTGAAGCAGTTTTACTGGGCACTCAATTCCAAATTCCCCTTAAATTCTTCTTGATGCCTTCTGATACTGTTCCCAAAGACCCATCAGTAATTGGCACCATCTTCACCTTCATTTTCCATGGCCGGGCTAATTCATACTTATTATTATTATTATTTATTATTATTATTATTATTATTATTATTATTATTATTATTATTATTATTATTATTATTATTGTTATTATTATTATTGAGTGAGAGAGCAGTGCATGCCATCAAAGTGACACTGGCGTAAAATATGCGAAGCCCATTATACCCATCATGACTACCAGTCTAATAAGGGTACACCAAACACATGCATCACAACCATATGTGCGTGATATGGTGATCTCATATCAAGATAAACAGCGCATGACCTTGCAGGTGGGGGTCCAGTTAGAATTTTCCTCAGGCCGAGTAGCCCATCCCGCTCAAAAGGTCCCTGAATAAGGTTTGTTTAAGAATGTTGAGCAAAACACCCATGTTTCCAAAGGTGAATTATTCAAACCCCAAAGAACTCCTCTCAACACATGGCTATGATGCTGCCCCACTACTTCTGCTCATGATCAGAGATGCACATATCGTCAGCCACTAAGGGACATGCTCAAATGGTTAAGGTCAAACAACTGACTAGCAAATCTGTAGTATTAAGCAGAATATTTGCTGTAGTCCATCTTTTATACCAAGACAAAACAATGTACATGATAACACTTCCAATCAATTAAGATCAGAAGCCATGAGAGACACTACCTGGTACTGCATCCGGGCATTTATTATTATTATTATTATTATTATTATTATTATTATTATTATTATTATTATTATCATTACTTAGATAACGTTGGCAGGATATAGATTTTCTCATCATTAGACGGGTAACTATTATTGTACTAGTGCATCATGGTCTGGAATCTGAACGTTACTAAAAGATTCAGCTAATATGATTAACAGTTTGTACTTTGAGGGCGGATGAGCGTGGAGACCCTGGAGGCAACATTATTTCTGTGAGCTGTAGTGGCTCGTGGTATCATTAGCTTTGTAAGACATAATGATAGGACGATGCCACAGAAATCCTATAATTTACGACGTTAATGCAAAGCGGGAGGAGGAAGAGGAGGAAGAAGAAGTAGAAGTGGTAAACAGCAACAATGCGAAGAAGAAGATGACGATGGTGATGATGACGATGACGATGATGAAGATGATGATGATGGTGAGGAGGAGGAGGAGGAGGAGGAGGAGGAAAAGAAAAGTGAGGAAGAAGAAGCAAAAGAAGAAGAAGAAGGAAAAGAAGAAGAAAAAGAAGAAGAAGAAGAAGAAGAAGAAGAAGATGACGATGACGATGACGATGATGATGATGATGATGATGGTGGTAGTGATGGTGGTGATAATGATGATGATGATGATGGTGGTGGTGGTGGTGGTGATGATGATGATGATGATGATGATGATGACGACGACAGCGACAATGATAGCCAGACGATAATCATGATTATGACACAGAAAACGATGATGGCGGCGGTGATGGCGAAGTTCCACCTGATCATTGCCGATAGTGTTTGAAATCATTGCCCAATCGCACGCCCTTGACAAAATTGATTTCACCTCTAATAGAATAGTAATATCGACCGTTAAATGTCACGAAATGACTGAAAGAGATATGATTTTGATGAGCATCTTATGACTGATGAATTCGAATCTACTGTACATACCATCTTCTGTCGGACTTTTAAGTTTGTTCAAAAGTCTTTTGGATCTGATTAAACGGTTTTCTTTTGTTTGTTTTTTTTCTGACATGAATTGACCTCTCCTCATCAAAGATTTGTATCTGATGTCTTCATGCACAACATTTCTGATTGTTTTTTTTTTCTGTCCCCCGAATGTTTCGTGCAGATAACCTCATTGTTTTTCGCGCATTGTCTTCAACGTTTTGCTTAACTTCCTGAACAAATCCAGGTGTCCTGTTAGAATCAAAGCATTTGGAACGTTTTACATTTTCATACAGGTAATACGCTTTCATTTCTTTTCTCTAACTCACACCGAATCTTGAGGGCAAAAGATCAAGCAGCTTTAAGAAAGCAAGACATTTCTAAATCACCATGCATAACCTTCAAAGCCACAATCACAGCATGTCTTTTCATTTCATTAGTAAACATTGAGCTAGTCAATGTTATTTTCTGAAATAGAAGTTCAATAAAAATTAGTCAAATAAAATAATGGCTAAAAATACGAGTCCTTAAATACCGTCCGCGCCCTGTATAATTAAAATGGGCATTGTTATTAAGGAATCTTACAATCGGGCATTGTTCCAAGTCAAAGTATAAATCCCATGTCTTATGTAATGGAAATGTATCGTTATCTTCTATTTCTCATTGAACTGCAGCCTTACTGGAGCATCGCCTTGAAGAATTTTAGTCGAACTTAATAACCCCAGTATTTCTTCTTCTGTAAAACTTGGTATTTATTCTGTCGTTCTCTTTTGCCGAAATGAGTTACGTGGACGTAAACACACCAACACCTGTCGCCAAGCGGTGGTGAGGGACAAACAGATACGCAGAGACACATACTCACATAGACAGACAGACAGGCAAACAGATAGATAGATAGATAGATAGACAGACAGACAGACAGACAGACAGGCAGACAGACAGACAGACAGACAGATAGATAGATAGATAGATAGATAGATAGATAGATAGATAAACAGACAGACAGGCAGACAGATAGACAGACAGAAAGATAGACAGACAGACAGACAGACGGACGGACGGACGGACAGATAGATAGATAGATAGATAGATAGATAGATAGAGAGAGAGAGAGAGAGATAGACTTAATGGGCTTCTTTCAGTTTCCGTCTATGAAGTCCACACGAAAGGCTTTGGTCAACCCGAGGCTATAGTAAAAGACACTTGTCCAAGATGCCACGGTCTGGGATTGAACCTGGAACCGTGTGCTTTGGAAGCAAACTGCTTGCGACACGCCCATACCTGCCCCTATATTTGACTAAATATTCCATTTCCTTGTGAAATATGTTACACTCTGTTGCTACTGATACTCGTTTAGGTGGTAATAATGATAATCAGAGATGTTATCTGGGAATAAAGAGAAACGAGAGCTTGAGGTCTGCAAGGACAACCAATCCTCGTAATAACAGTACCATGGGAATGATTGAAAGATTAAAAGCATGCTGATAGATACCTTACACAATATACGAAAATTAGCACTAGTAGGCACCGCGCACATATATTGTAGAGTCGAGTCAATTCAATAGAAAAATACAAAATCGAACCGAAACACTGCACATAGCAAAGTCCCAAGAGACACACTTGGCAGTGCACAGAAAGAGGCATTGATAAAATGACAACCGAATAATAATAATAATAATAATAATAATAATAATAATAATAATAATAATAATAATAATAATAATAATAATAATAATAATAATAATGATATGGAGAACAAAAGGAAAAACAATCATATTAATAGTTAGTCTCAACGTAAACACTTATTGCTAGAATATGATAGGGAAACTATAAACATGAAATGAAATTACAAAGAATTTATAAAACCGAATACGACCATAACACAATATCATAAAGGAATTTCGTAACCGAAAACAAAAAAGGCAATAAAATACAAAAAAAAAAGAAATTAATAAAAGTAACAACAAAGACCATATGAACACCCTCTACCTGTCTCTTCCTCTCTCTTTCTCTCGATATCTCTCTCACACTCTCTCGATATCTCTTTCCCTCTCTGTTCTGTTCTGTCTCTTTTTGCCTTCAAATTCGGTCATGAAAGAACGAAATGTCGGACTTATATTGATTATTCTTGTTTCTATTTGTTTAATGAAGTACAAAGGTTCTGTCTGCCAAAATACAGCAATACCCGATTGCGTCCACAGGTAGAGACGCTCTTTATTGTAATGTAGCATTATATTCGATATTCTACTTATGGCTACATAGAAATTCGCACAAAAGAGCACCCTGTAATAAAATGATGATGATGAATAGTACAACAACAACAACAACAACGATACATCATCATTATTATTATTATTATTATTATTGGTTTATTTTTTAATATTTATTGAATTTCGAGCGAACGAACCTCCGTCTCAGAGTTCTCGTAAAAAAAATAATAATTTTTAACCGAATTATCTAATGAATTTTTCTTTTCCTTTCTTTTTTTTCTTTTTCTTTTTTTTTTTTTTGTCTTTTGTCGTTCCTGCTTTTCATTGAATTCTAACAAAAGGCTCTCGGAATATTTAACGTTCCACCCCATTTCCTTACGTGGAGAATGGCTTGTCCTTAGAGATTTCAATTGTGTTATATATTTCGGAGGACTCAAATAAACATAGCTAAATGGTTAAGAAGTTCCTATAGAAATTATGGGGTACTGAGATCTATCCCAATTTGTGACATCTTTAGCTCACGTCAATTTCCAGTCTTGCGTGGGGAATTTGTTCGAACAAGTACCATATAAAAAAGCACCTCCGATGGATTGTGCCGGGATTAATAATGTCCAGCTTACTCACAGAACTGGGTCTGACAATTCATTTTAAGATTTTAAGAATACATACATATATATGTGAATTACTCATCGTTTTAAACGTCAATTAAAAGAGTAGGCCAATCATTTCCCTGAATAAATGAAAGGTTATCGGCAAAATTGACGGTGCATCCATCTTTATTTATTTCTACAAACGTCTGTTTATTTCGCATCGAAATAACCAGGTGCAGATAACGAAGGTGAAGCAGAAGCTAGAAATGGTTTCGATACTTGCCTTTATGCAATAATTTTCCAATTAAACGAGCGGCCTATAGACTTGATAGTTAGACACAGTTTCAAGCAAACATTTACAGCGGGATGTGAATGAGAAAAGTAAGAAGTTTAAATGTATAAAAACAAACATCATCAATGGCTGTAACAAATTTAAAAGGGTCGCAAATAACACATCTTTTCAATGTTGTAAATGAAATAGAAGTGTGATTATGAGCCACGTTTTTGTAAAAAGAGATGTTTTGAAGAAGAATGTCACAAAAGTGAGTAATTCGTTGTCCGAAGGTTTTATTCGGAAAAGAGTCATGACGAAAAGCGACATATTGGCGTATATCTGCTAAGCGAATAAAGAAACAGGATGTTATTTATTTGCCCTTGAAAGTAGAATTACTGTGACACTAGGTGACGTGTTGCGTTTCGACTGGCGTAGCGTATTTGGAAGCGAGTGCGCGTTCTTTAGACCTGAGCACGAGATGAATAGGCAGGCAGGAGTAATTCAAAATATTGGCGGTAGTGCAGATCCTGGGCCCGAGATCAGCTTTCGACAGCAATACGGACAGAATGTTAGCTAGACTGTGATCAGGAATAACATGGTACTCGACGGTCTCGAAGACTACATAGCTATCCAAAAAATTATATCCTAAAACACTAACAAAGCGGAGGTAAATCAAATTGAAAGCGCAGGGCAAAAAAATCAAGTTGTTACAAGAGATATAGTGAAAGTCACGAGAGAGATATCTGCCTAGAATAGATTAAAAAGCAAAACAAGAGAGTCTGGTAAGCGGCAACGGAGATGAGAAGACAACAACTGATTCATTTTATTTCTGTGTGTTTACGTCCCCGTAACCTAGTGGTTCGGCAAAAGACACCGATATAATAAATACCAGGCTTACAAAGAGTAAGTCCAGGGGTAGCTTTTCTTCGACTAAACGATGGTGCTCCAGCATGGCCACACAGTCAAAATGACTCAAACAAGTGAAAGAATAAAAGAATAGATGATATTACGATGTTCCTTTTACCCTTAAATAGTTGTAACTTGGATGTCCTTATTTTCCTTGAAACTGTCGGCATCTAATGCTGCAGATTTCGATTTTCGATACGGAGCCGCAGAGTTTCAAATTTCAATTTTTGATTGTAGGCGAGAAATATTTCACCAATATTATTTTAAAATTTACTTTGAAAAACCTGATCTGGTTTCATATATGTGAGCTTTTCATTATTTTCGCATTATGGTTTTTATTTTCCTATAGTGAATCTAAGGTAAATTTTTAAGTTTAAAATACTTATTTATATTATCAAAATTATTTTTAGACCGAAAATATTAAAGATGCTGATGTCCACTGGCATGCACGAATGTAGCCACCTTGTCACCACTGTAAAAGCCTGTTGTTATGATTTTCGTCGGTGCTGTCGTTTCGATAAATGTATATATAATGTATATTCTTTTCTACACTAGGCACAAGACCCGAAATTTTAGGTGAGGAGGCCAGCCAATTGGATCGACCCCAGTACGCAACTGGTACTTAATTTATAGACTGCGAAAGGATGAAAAGCAAAGTCGACCTCGGTAGATTTCAGAACATAAAGACAGACGAAATACCGCTAAGCACTTTGCCCAGCATGCTAACGTTTCTGCCAGCTCAGCGCCTTATATCAAATGTATATTCTTTTCTATTCTAGGCACAAGACCCGAAATTTGTGGGGGGGGGGGCGCAGTCGATTGGATCGACCCAGTACGAAACTGGTACTTAATTTATTGACTTCGGAAAAGATGAAAGGCGAAGTCGACCTCCGGCCAGCGTACTAATGTTTCTTATTTCTTTATTGCCCACAAGAGGCTAAACATAGAGGGGACAAACAAGGACAGACAAAGGGATTGAGTCGATTAGATCGATCCCAGTGCGTAACTGGTACTTAATCTATGGATCCCGAAAGGATCAATGGCAAAGTCGATCTCGACGGAATTTGTACTCAGAACGTAAAGACAGGCGAAATACCGCTAAGCATTTTACCCGGCGTGCTAACGCTTCTGCCAACTCAGGGCCTTATATCAAATGTATATTAAAGCAGAGAATATTATACCATCACGTGACAGAACGAATCAGTCGGTAGTTATTTACAAACGCAATCAAAATCTTTCTGCTTCCCTCATCAAATTTAATTATGAAACATTCCAACTCTCTCATTTATCTCTTTGTTTACATTTATGCCGTTAACCCTTGCTCAGCAACTCGTTATAATATTTACACACATTGATGTTTTCTCAACACCAAGTCATTAGCATTCTATACTCGCCACCATTTACTAGGTCTTACAAAAGGACTTTGAACTGCATCGTGCATTATGGGTCCTTCATTTTCATTATTTCAAACCAAACATTGGACAATTACGCACCAAAACAATAAAGTGCACTACTTCATTTTACACACCCTTTCTCCCTCCCCCTCTCACTCTCTGTCTCTCTCTCTTTAATAGCTTCATGTCTATAATACACGAGTAAACAGGAAACAATTTTTCAGATACCTTCAAGTAAGGAATATATGATTTAATTTTAATTGCCTCTGGAGAAAAGAAAAAAATAACGGGATTTCCTCTCTGCACTCCTTTTCTGCTTCGTGCTAACGCCTTCAAACAATTTCCTAAACAGAACTGCTCACAGATACAAGAGCTGTAGCAGAACAATAAACTATCCTTTTCTCATGGACAACCTTATGTTATAAATGCAGATGATAAAACAATTACAAATATCATTTCAGGCAACAGGTGGACTACCTAAAAGAATATATATGAGATTCGGAAGAGAAAAATGCTACATGATAAGAAAGGAAAATCAATTCGGAGCACTAATAACATGCTGGATGAAGAAACAACAAGAGAACTACGGGGAACAAAGACAAACACTTAACAATCAATGAAGTAGACAAAGTACAACACATACAAATGAAAGAAAAAATAGAACAGAATATTACAGACCAACTGAATTAATACTTCAAACAGAGCTAAATGCAGAAAATAAGGTAATATGCATCAATACTGTAGCTGCCTCAGAAATAATTTATAGTCATACTATTCTCAAATGAACGCTAAATGAACTAACGAGACTAAACATAAAAGTATAGACCTCAGCTCGAATACGCAAAATCTGGCACAGAAATTATATTTACTATTAATTCCTGGGTGTTGTCGTTTTATACAACCGAACAAATATCTACGGTAGATCAATACAAATCTAATGGGAAAAGCTACAAAACACGAACAAAGCAAAAAAGAAAAAAAACAATCTGTTTCCTGTCATGAAGGAACCAACAAATACAAACCAATAGATGAAAATCGCAGGCAAAAAGTAGAACCAGCAACAGAAATTATGAAAATACTAAAATAGTTAGCTAAAAATGAGGTTACAGTATGAATGGTAACGTGATGGCAATAGAAGTCGTAATATATACAATATTTCAACAGACAAAGCAGAGTGTTAGCAGAAAGGTTGCCAAGGTGGCTGAGAAGATACAGAGGTTAAAGGCGAAAGTGAAATTTGGTTGAATGTATCCCAGGATCAAATTCCTACCGATCAGACTTCATTAAGAACATGGAGGATATCTGATGGTGGGCAACGAACAGTTAACCATATTGTGTCAGGTTGCCAAGTCTTAGTGAAAAAGAATACAACGGGCATGGCAGAGTTGGGGCTTTCATTCACTGGAGGTTATACCAGCATTATGAAATACAAATGAAGTGTTATAAAAATAACAAAGAATAAAAAAAGTACAGTTCTATAGAGATGAGGAATTACATTATTTACATTTGACGGATATTTGTCCTCATCTTGTTTGTTGTATATAGACTGATATACCCTCCAGCTTTGCCTTTCATAGTTTCGAGGTCGATAAAATTAAGTACCAGTTGCATTCTAGGGTCGATCTAATCGACTGGCACCCTTCCCAAAAATATTGGGCCTTGTGCCTACAGTAGAAAAAAAAGCGATCATTTTAACTTGCTTATTTATATTTACTCTCAAAATAAAAGCTACACTTGGCCGTATCTCCAGATATCTTGGCTGTATCTCCAGACACTCTCGAGATACTTACAGACTGGCGAGTTTTATGCAGTCTAAACATATAGAATTCTAAGCATATACCATTTGTTCTACATTGTATTCATATGCCAACTATTGTAAGAGGCCGTAGTCATACCAGGTTTACACTAAGGCATCTACTTATAAACCAATAAAGTATAAAGCTGTAACATTACACCATGTCCTATGCGGCATTTAGCTATATATCACAGTCTGTGTAATCCTCTAGTCATACACCAGATACTATCCAACATCATCATTTGACAACGGGAGCCTGGTATATGATCACATACCTTATATTGTGCAGCAGTCTATGCATCTACGCATATGCTATACAGTACACAGTATACACACTATGATTACCTGCCACAGACAATACGATAATCTACACTTTTAACACTTGCTCTACAGTCCTTTTCTTATATACGGTTTACTCTAGAACACTCAACTCACACGGTCTACTTTGCTGCTCAATTTAAACATAGTTTACGCAAAATATTGAATGCATATCGACTCACTTTCAGTAACTCTGCACGGTTAGCACCAGTTGCTGTATAAATGTTGTGTGAGTCTATTAACCGACAAACATCATTTACACAAAATACCATTCCGCTTTCTGATTCACCACCATACTACTCACAAACTGCGAATACATTCACAGCTACCCGAAGGCTATAACAATCACAAATTTACATAGACCAATAACAATAGCATCGCATGCATTATTTACAAGCGTATATATATATATATATATATATATATATATATACAGAGAGAGAGAGAGAGAGAGAGAGAGAGAGAGATGTATATATATATATGTATATGCATATATATATATATATATATATATATATATATATATATATATATATATATATATATATATATATATATATATATATGTATATATATATACATATATATGAGTATGTATATATATATATATATATATATATATATATATATATATATACTTGTGGCATTAGGTGTGAACATATGATTTGGAACGTTAAGAGTGTACCTATGTATCTATAAACGTTGTTAACACAGATATACACTCATACACACATACATACATATACACATACACACATATATATAGGCTTTGTAAACGTCTGTTAGACAAATATTTACAGTTAAATATAAACACATACGAACACTCCTTTCTAAACTTTTTCACATACAAAAATATACACTCGCATAAATATACATAGACACGCTCTTTTGAAAACATTTTACGCACACATCTACATACATCTAAAATACACACTTTCCTGTACCTATGCATATATGCTCAATCCCAACTGGCTTGATATATATTTTATATCATAGCTATAACTGTAAAATTCTCTACTGAATATTGTTATGCATTAGACAACGTCAATACCTTTAATTTCAAAAAGACTCATGAATTTTTGAATACCCAAATGTTTGCATTTATATGAGAGAACATTCTAGATTTCATTACGATACCAATAATTATATTGTTGGATATGGTTCTTTGAAACCAATAATACTTGCTCTGTAACAAAACAAATATTTGGAATTAACACAAGCATGGTCTAAGGAGAATTTTTATTTCCATTATACTGTGTGATTGGTTAGATTCTATTCAAAATCTATGCAAATATAATGGATATTTGCTGGAAAAAATACGAATACATGGAGACATATTGGGGATTGTAGAAATAATAATGTTTTATATGCATGACATAAAAGTTATCGTAAGAGAACAACAATAATATTTGTTCATTTGTGATTAGTGTGAATGTCATTGGTAAGTTAGAGTCTGTTGCATTAAAAAAAGAAAAACAAGACAAAGAAACAAATATAAATTTTGTGTGTGAAACACCGGATGTTAACACCTGGTTTTCTTTCAGAATTTAGAATGTATAGGGAATGTTAGTCAATATTTTGATATTTTCTCAAAAGAAAATCCTATAAATTTCTATAGTCTTCTATTGTAGAAAGAATTTTAAAACAGAGTGTAACGCCCAGAGAAGGAAACAGATTCAGCATTCGGTATATTTATGAACTTCCCCGTGGCACGTCCCCCTCTCATTGGTAATAAATGAAAGATAATCTCCATCCATCCACCAATTCAAACAAAAGAAAAAAAAATCGATATCGAAACATGAATCATTTACTTTAAATAGTAAATATAGTAAAATGAGGTGAACAAATCTTCAATAGAATTGATGATCATACTTTCTTTTACAACATCAGGTTGTTGGAAAATATTTCTTTTGTACCAAATATTGACAATGCTTTACGTTATTTAGTTTCACCTTTTAACATTTTACGTTCAAATACAACTCAATATGATTTTGGCTTTCATTCTTCCAGGATAAATACGGTATACACCAGCGAACCGTCCGCACCTCCTACCAAATCTGTGTTCCGTTGCTAAATTACAGACGATTTTTATAATGAAGGACGTTCCAATTGACTACACCACTTCTACAAACCCCCAAAATTGGCTTAGCGCCTATTCTAGAGATTCCCTATATCATTATAGATATTTGTAAATATCAAATTATACATCAATGAGGAGAATGAAGAAACCTTACATCATAAGTTCAATGTATTATCGCCAAAGATTGCAAATAACGAATTACTAATTATATAGCTTCAAATAATATATAACCGAACTCCTGTTTGATATTGTTTCAATTAATATCACATTATATATGGCTGGCTATATTGCAGTATATAATATCAAATTTTATACCTCTACTTATATATTTAAAATCAAATCATATACCATGATTGATATTGCTTTATATAATAGCTAACTTTATATTGCTAGTGATATTATCTTGAGTAAGTATCAGACAATTTGAATCAGATATGAACACTTTGGTTCTCAGTTCTATACAATAACTATGTCCAATGATGTTTTCTATATCAACAGCACTTTATTGTCTGCATTCGAAACGCTGTTTTTAAATAATACTTGATTTTACGTGGAAGGACTATCGGGCAATCCAAGTAGTTTTTAAATAACTTAATGGATTTAGAAGGGAAATGAAAAAGATATCACAGCGAAGAAAAATAACCAGTGATACGGTGAAATCAGTAAAAGAGAACATGTCACTTACGTATGCCATAAAATTTACAGAAATGGAAGATAATAGGAGAGAACGATCCAGGAGGAACTGACTCAATGTTGTTGAGACGTTAAATGGAAAAAGAGAATTGCAAAGCGTTAGGACAATCCAATCTTTATTCAAGGTGATTGGAAAAGATCGGTAAAAATTACTTCCAACCAAGGAAAACTCTGACTGAATATATTTAGCGTAACTTTAGAAGCAACTCACCTCTTGAAGCAATGATATCCTTTTTAAAAATTCATCAGTGTTTTAAGCGATAAGCTCCTTCTGTGGGTCTGATTAGGATAATAATTTTTTCTACTCAATGCACAAGGCCCGAATTTTTTTTTTGTGGGGCGGTGGGGGGGTCAATTAGATCGATCCCAGTGCACAACTGGTACTTAAATTATCGACCCCAAAAGGATGAAAGGCAAAGTCGACCACGGCGGAATTTGATCTCAGAACGTAAACACAGACGAAATCCCGCTAAGCATTTCACCCGGCGTGCTAACGTTTCTTCTTTACTGCCCCCAAGGGGCTAAACATAGAGGAGACAAACAAGTACAGACAAAGGGATTAAGTCGATTACATCGACCCCAGTGCGGAACTGGTACTTAATTTATCGACCCCGAAAGGATGAAAGGCAAAGTCGACCTCGGCGGAATTTGAACTCAGAACGTAGCGGCATACGAAATACCGCTGAGCATTTCGCTGGGCGTGCTAACGTTTCTGCCAGCTCGCCGCCTTTGATTAGGATAATAACAAGAATCAGAAGGCTTATATTCAGTTCTACTCCTTATTTCTTTACTGCCCACAAAGGGCTAAACACAGAGGGGACAAACAAGGACAGATAAATGGATTAAGTTGATTATATCGACCCCAGTGCGTACTTTAATTTCCCGAACAGGCTGTTCCGTTGCTCGGATCGAGTGGAGCTCTCTTCGTCGTTACCGACGGAGTACGAGCTAGTTATGAGCTAATGCAATGCAAATGTGTTATATTCTTCTTACTGCATTATGGGGTGGGGGGGGGGTTCACTTAAGTGACATTGAGTTCTGATATGTAATGTAAAGGAGATTTTAAAACATAGCTTAAATGTTAAAATACTAGTCTACCACGAATGGCTTTCCAAAGGAAATTCTTTGATTTACTTCGCAAATTTAAAGTAAACCTCGGTAATCTTATTCTGATATTTATGCTTATTACTGTCGAACGTTTTTACCTCACCAGTACCTACTTTCGTTTGTGTAGGATTAGCCGTTTGTTGTTACTTGGTTTCGCAATAATTCCTCAGAGCATCAAGCCAACATCAGGATCTAAGTTAACAAGACGAAGAGATGATGCACAATAGTCTATCAACAGGGTTATATATACTGCTGTGGCATTTTATCTCCATAGAATAAAAGACAAGCTATCCGGTTGAGATTTGCTTGAAATCACGCGGAAAGTTACATTGCAAATCGAAGATATTCGAAAATAAGAAAGAAAACAAACAAAAATACATGAAAGGCTAAATGCAACAGTTTCATGAAGAAGGGAAATAACAAAACCAATACGATACAATGAGATTTATGTAAATGATGGAACTTGTCTTGCTTAAAAGTTGTCTTCTGAATTTATGTTCTAGCTAAATTCATTTGGGTAGCTTATATAGTAATTCATTATCTTCCTCAATGCTACCAGATTCTACTTCCTGACCTACAGCAATTCTTCAGCGAAGAAAATCAATGGCGCTAATTCCAGTAGGCTTGCTATCCACAATAGATATGTTAAGTATGGTCAGACGATTTTCTTCTTCAGCACTGATATATAATCGGAGGCATTAATCGTATAATGTCCCTGATCAACAGACGGATATAATACTATCCGTTCCGTTGGTAAAATGAGAATGTCCCTTACAAATGTTTCTTTCAATATGGCTTGTTCTTCTGTCAATAGTCATTGTTTAATAGTTGTGTTAGATTACACTGTAACAGCCACATTGTCCCGTTCACTGAATTGTTCCTTCACTGGTCAGTTTCTGCAAAACATGAACATATATATATAGTTACTATATTCGCATGTGATACAGTATTTATATAGTCATTCGCGTGTAGAAATATGTATATATATATATATATATATATATATATAGGCTTGAAAAAGGGTGCATAAATAATATATATATATATATATATATGGGTGTGTATGTATGTACGTATGTATGTATGTATGTATATATGTATGCATGTATGTATGTATATATGTATGCATGTATGTATATAAATATAAATATATATATATATATATATATATATATATATATATATATATTATTTATGCGCCCTTTTTCAAACCTAGCCAGGCTCATAGGCCCGGTTTCCTGGTTTCTATGGCGTATGTGTTCCCACCACCACCTCGACGGGACGCCAGTCTATTGCAGCGTTACGCAAGAAACAGGAAGAAAGAGTGAGAGAAAGTTCAGACGAAAGAGTACAACATCAGATGCTCGATACGTCCAGGTTTTCCCCTGTGACCTTTCTGTACGTTGTGGCGATTGGGTCACTGCTGCAGAAGCTGGAGGTTTCATGAGGTATTTTGCGTACATCAAGATTATGGAGAGCTATGCCAGCATATGTGATTGATATCATCGAAATGGTGTCAGACATCAAATACATCGAGAGGATTCACATTCTCAGAGGGAATACGAAACAGTGACATGAGAAAAAAAAACTTACAAGTAAAAAAACCCATAGCATATAACAGCGTTTCTTAAATTGTTTGTTGTCAGGTTTGATCCAGATCTCCAAGTGGATAAGAACTGGAGCGAGAAGACGAGCAAGGTGATGGATCTCACAAAGAAATGCTCCGAGAGGTAGCTATCTGTCAGAGATCGGTTGGCGATAATAAACGCCTTCATCGCATCCGTCATCTAC
>NC_142936.1:12300833-12303333 GCF_046866305.1 Octopus bimaculoides | reverse complement strand
GTATTTATATGCATACATATAAATATATATATATATATATATAGGTGTTGCCGTGATCTTAAATGTACGTGTGTGTGTGCGCGCGTGCGTGCATGCATGTACGTGCGTGTGCTTGCGAGCGGTCCTAGGTGTACGTGTGTATGCGTGCGCGTGTATGTCCGGATGTTGTCAGTGCGCTGCTTCGTTTGATGATGTAGCTTTGTAGAAATCTATACGAGCGAGCCTGTGCTCGTATAGATGTATTCACGTGTTTGTATTTTTCTGTGTTAGCATGCGAAATTAAAAGCATCAGCAGAACGATGATAAAGAGGAAGCAGCGAAGAGTAGAGAATGTCTGTGCTATGATATGAACCATGAAACAGAAATGTGTCCTTCGTGTTCTCTAATAGCTAACATGCTGGAGATACAGTTAATGCATGCAATTCAAACGGATTAAGTGTAAAACAATGCATGCCAATAGTTTAGGTCATGAGATGCCATGTCAGACACAGCGCTGCAGAAGATATATAGATATATATGTGTGTGTATATATGTGTATATTAGCGCAGGATTGGCTGCGTGGTAAGTAGCTTGCTTACCAACCACACGGTTCCGGGTTCAGTCCCACTGCGAGACACCTTGGACAAGTGTCTTCTACTATAGCCTCGAGCCGACCAAAACCTTGTGAGTGGATTTAGTAGATGGAAACTGAAAGAAGCCCGTCATATACATATATATATATATATATATATATATATATATATATACATGTGTGTGCGTGTGTGTGTATGTGTGTGTGTGTGTGTGTGTATATGTTTGTGTGCGTGTGTGTGTATGTTTGTGTGTGTGTGTGTGTGCTTGTCACCCAACATCGCTTGACCAGCGATGCTGGTGTGTTTACGTTCCCGTAACTTAGCGGTTCGGCAAAACGAGGCCGATAGAATAAGTACTAAGGTTAAAAAGGGTCGATTTTCTCGACTAAAGGCGGTGCTCCAACATGGCCACAGGCAAATGACTGAAACAAGTAAATGAGTAAAAGAGCAAAAGAGTAAGTGTATATGTACGTATGTAAATATCTAGACATATATGTGTATGTGTGTGTGTGTATGTGAGTGTGTGTGTGTGTGTGTGTGTGTGTGTGTCTGTGTGTGTGTAATTATATGAATATGTATGTATAAGAATGTATGAACATCTATGCGCATAAATGTATTGATAGAGAGATAGACAGGTATATAGATAGATATAGACATATGTAGGACTACACACACACACACATACACATACAAACACACACACACAAACACACACACACACACACACACACACACATATATATATATATATATATATATATATATATAATGACTGTCCATTACACGCAAGCTGACCTTTTGTCCTGAAGAAAAACTAATTGGGATACACGGAGCAAAAACAGCAAACTTTGTATAAATAAGAATAAATAAAATATTACCCTCGCCATCAGCCATTTAGATCATGATGCCAGGTTTTAAATAATAAACAAGGAAATAATTTAAAGTGTAGGGAGTGTCAGCAAATAATCAACCCCAACTGGGGTGTGTTAGAATACTCGAATATACAACGTTGCATGTTATACTTCTTGTCTTTTTTTTTTCTTGCCTGGAGGACCTCGTACAGTTTATAGCATTATTTTGCTGCAGATGTCATAATGCTGCTGGTGATACGTTGAGGGAAGTAAGACTGGCAGGAGAGAAATTCTAGAAAGATGCAAGACGGGAAGTTATGATCTTGTGGCAGGGTAATGCCGTACGAATGCCCGGAGAGAATGAAGCGATTTGCTTGTCGTTACCGAAAACATGGCGTAAGCTGAGTGATATGTCAGGCATTTCTGATTTGTACATGGTGACTTACAGTACATGTCAGCATATTTTCTCATTAATATGCACGGATAATCTTCATATGTACACAAGCGTGCACAAGTTAAAGCACTCAGACAACCTCATACACAAGCAGAAATACACACACACATATATATACATATACGGCGGCGAGCTGGCCGAAACGTTAGCACACCGGGCGAAATGCTTAGCGGTATTTCGTCTGCCGCTACGTTCTGAGTTCAAATTCTGCCGAGGTCAACTTTGCCTTTCATCCTTTCGGGGTCGATTAAATAAGTACCAGTTACGCACTGGGGATCGATATAATCGACTTAATCCGTGTTTGTCTGTCCTTGTTTGTCCCCTCTGTGTGTAGCCCCTTGTGGGTAGTAAAGAAACAACACATATATATACATATGTTAATACATATGTTTCGTATATGTATACGTATATGCTTATACAAACACGTGTGTGGTTGTTTATATATATATATATATATATATATATATATATATATATATAGGGAGAGAAGGAGAAGTGAGGAACAAACAGAGACATTTGTGAGCAAGAAATTCCAATGGAAACATACAATATTCGGCGGAATTTGAACTCAGAACGTAGCGGTAGACGAAATACCGCTAAGCATTTAAACCGGCGTCCTTACG
>NC_142936.1:12290833-12295833 GCF_046866305.1 Octopus bimaculoides | reverse complement strand
TCTCCCCAACCGGTTCCTCATTCGCTTTGTTATCATCCGTATCTTTAAATTTATCACTAACTGTTACACACTGTGCTTCGCCATATCCATTTCCCGTACCCAACACAGCCGTCACTGACGACTCACCATCAATAATAATAAAGCCCTTTCTATACCCATGCCGCCATCATCGTCATCTTTCCTACTATATATATAACCCCTACTTTTCTTACAACAAACACAGAAACGACTTCACGTTTGCCAACAATATGTTGATCCCCTCAAGAGTGTCAACATAGCTGTAATCCGGTTCTCGACTTTTGACAATTTCCGACGGGAACTTGGTTTTCCAATATGTCGTCTTCCAACAAATAGGAGCTTCTCATAATCATGAAAGTATGAAACCTGCAAAAAGATTATCTCGTTGCTTGGCCTTAACTTACTGTGAGGACTTTTGAGCTTAAACTCTTTAAAACAGTTAATGGATTAAAGATTTAATGGATTAAATTTTTCTTTTCATTATATCCTATGCGGTCTTCTGGTTAGGATGCCTAGCTTGCACTCAGGGCCCCCGAGTTCAATTCCCAGCACAAAAACTCGTTGTTCTTTATGTTTCTTTGAAAGAAATCATTTTACAGGAAGAGGCATAGCTGAGTGGATAAGAAGCTAGCTTTACAACCACGTGGGTTTCAGTTCTGTCTCACTGCTCACCAGATTCTGCATGTGTCCTCTGCTATATTCCCGGACTAACTAATATGCCTTGTGAGTGACTTTGATTGACGAAAACTGCGTGGAAGCCCGTCATTCGTGTGTGTGTGTGTCTGTGTGTGTGTGTGTGTGCGTGTGTGTGTATTTGGACCTGTGTTTGTCACATTCCCAACACTTGACAACCGTTGTTTGCTTGTTTCCATCCCAGACTTAAATGATAGAAGTACTGAGTTCGTTTTGTTAGACACAAAACCCTTCAAGCAAGTGCTCCATCATGACCGCAGTTCAATGCATGAAACAAGTAAAAGAAGTGTATTTCAGCCTAAGGCCTTACTCAGAGCTGTCCCTTCTACCAATGTAACAATAGGTAATATTTATCCCCTGGTAGTAGTAGTGGTGGTGTTGATGGTGGTGATGGTGGTGGTATACTAGTTCTAATCTTCCTATGATTTAGTACGACGTTTGCCACAAAAGGTTTACATTTTCTACTTTTCTACTTCCCTCCTACCGCCATCATTTCCGTTTATCTCAACTACCCTCCTCCCACCACCACTATTCCTAACACTCACTGGGGCTTTTTTTCGTATTGGGGGGGGGGGGGGGGTTGTTTCCTTCTTGTAACTTTTTGATTGTTTTTTTTCTTCCTTCTATTATTATTTTGTCTTTTTTTCGCCATTCTCTTCCCTTTCCTTATTTCTCCCTCTCTTCACTTCCTCCAAATTCTTTCTTCAAGATATTCTCATCTTCCTCGTTTCTTCAATTCCCAATTCCATTCATTTACCGTTTCTCTTTTACTCTCATTATCAGCAGCTGCAACAGCACAGCATCACCACCACCATCACCACCACCACCACCACCAAAAACACAACTACCACCATCACTTTCTTCTTCTTCTTCCTCCTCCTCCCCCTCATCTGTTTCTTCTTCTTCTTCTTCTTCCTCCTCCTCCCCCTCATCTGTTTCTTCTTCTTCTTCTTCTTCTTCCTCCTCCCCCTCATCTTTTCTTCTTCTTCTTCTTCTTCTTCTTCTTCTTCTTCTTCTTCCTCCTCCTTTCCCCTCATCTTTTTCTTCTTCGTCTTCTACTGCCACATGTTTTATCTCCTTCATGTTTTTCCTTATCATCATCATCATCTTGTTCTCTTCCTCCTTCTCCTTCTTCTTTCCCGTTCGTCCTCATTTTCTTCAACTTGTTCTTATTCTTCATTTTCTTCCGCTTCTTCTTTTTCTTTTACTACTACTACTACAACTAGTGTTGCTGCTGTTGCTACTATTACTACTGCTAATAAAGCCAGAAAGGCTCTGTGCCCTTGTAAAATTGATCAAAGGCGCCGGGTTCAAGATATCGCATCGAGATAAAGACGACAATATTTTTATCATATCAACCTTAGTATGGTAAACAAAGTATATTCTTTTCTTCGTCCTTTATCTCCTTCCCTGCATTTATGTGTGCATGTGCGTGTGTTTGTGTGTGTGGGGAGAGAGAGACAGAGAGAGACAGTGAGTGGGAGAGACAGCAAAGAGAAAGTAAACAGTTTCATTCATATAAATGCATAGATTGAAGCTTATATGCAAATGTATAGATAGATAGATAGATAGATAGATAGATAGATAGATAGATAGATAGATAGATACATCTCTTTTATTAGCCACACAGGGCTCAATGAAGATGGGACAAATACAATGTAGAGCTTTTCTTTTGGGGAGGGGGAAGGAAAAAAGGGGGGGTGTCGATCAAAAGGGTTCGTAGGAAGGGAAAAAGGGAGGAGTTCGATCAAAAGGGATCGAAAGAAAAAAAAAAGCGATCAATAGGGATCGTGTATCACACAGTAATGTTCTCGTGTAAAAAGAGGGGAGGACAGTTTAGGTTTAGCCGTGGAAAGAAAAGCCTACGGAAAAGACCACGGTAACCTTGGTCAATATTCTCATTGAAGAAACTATAACAGTAAGTGACTCTCTTTTGCCTTTTTGTTTTATTTTTTTTTTCTTGGATTTTTTTCTAGTTCATAGGGTTATGCTCAAGATGGCTCCGTCGTTCACACGTGCCATCCTTGCTACATTCACCCATCTTTTTTTGAAGCATTCACTAGACAAGACTTCCCTTTCTACTCTCACCTTCCTCTTCAGGTGATACTTGAAGAAGTTGATGAGAGATTGCCCAGAGAGGAAAGTCTTTGTCTCTAGACCTTTCAGACGCGTCCACCATACACATTCTTTCGCCATAGCCACAAGTACGATGAAAATAGCACTTCCTTCCCGTTTAAAGGAAGGAGGCGCGACAATATTCACGATAGACTCGGCTGATAGACCGACTCGTCCCACGCGCGATAGCAGTTGTTCGACGTAAGCCCACAGCTCGGAAATGGTGAGACACTGTACGAGTGCGTGCAGAACGGTTTCGTCGCTCTGCCGGCATCTCGGACAGGTCGGCCCCGTGTTTCTCGAGCTATGCCTGTAGAGCTTATCCCGAACGGGTAGTGCTTCTCGATAGCACTGCCAGGCCAGGGATCTCTGGAAGTTGTCCATAGGTCCCGGCCCGAAGGTCGTCTTAAACAGGCGGGTCAGGTATTCCTCGTCGACGCCCAGGTTCGCCCCGAGATCGTCGTCGTACCTTCCCTCCACTAATCCGCCATAGAATGCGTTAGTTGTGATGCAGTCGCTCAAGGTTGACTCGGGTTGTTGGAGTTGCCGAAGAGCAGCGCGACACTCGCGGTGCCATTCGCCCTTCCTATAGATAGATAGATAGATAGATAGATAGATAGATAGATAGATAGATAGATAGATAGACATACAGACAGACATAGATAGATAGATAGATAGATAGATAGATAGATAGATAGATGTGTGTGTACACATGCAGACACCTGTGTCTATGTACGTGTGTGTGTGTGTGTGTGTGTGTCGCTTACTACGCCACATGGAGAGCATTTCCAATTAATAACTGCGGTGGTCAGAAATATTAAAAAAAAAAGCAAAGTAAGACAACAATCCTTTTTTCTTTTGTTTTGCAGACAATCGACGCCACACTGAATAATCGGTTAGATTGAATACAACGAACGGCAATTATGGTCGCTGTCGTCTCATCTCTGCTGTGTGTGAGCAAGATCATTAATCTTTTTATATGCTCCTACTTAACCTACCGTTGTTTCATGTGATAGAAGTACTTAAAATGCTGTTGTTGCTGAAAATTAGCATAAATGATAAATTGTGATCGACTGACCCTTGCTGGAGATTTATCAGAAGTTCGTGATATTTGTTACGATATCTACATGTGTTTCTTGAGCTGAATATCATTTTCTCATCAGTTCATAATAATTCATTCACGTTATTTAAGAGAAACTGAAACCGGATAAGCAAGTAGTTTCGAAAATATCGTGAAATATTCAATATTCTGCCAGTAGCATCTTCTTTCGCAGATATGTATTTTATTTTGTGTTCAAAGAATGGAAGATTCAGGAAATAGATACTCTTTAAATGATTGTATGATGCTAATTATTTATGATTATTTTACATTCAATATACGCACGAATACGTACCTAATTTTGTTGTCCTTTGTTCTTTAATCATTGTATATTTTACTCTCATCACAGCCGGTGCAACTGTACCCTGTAAATGAATGATTGCATGCATCGGAGCGTAACATACCATATTGAATTTTAAACGTTATATGTCACTCACTTTAAAAATATACGAGAAGAAAATAGCATGCATATACATATACATATCTATATATATATATACATATCTCTCTCTCTCTCTCTCTCTCTCTATATATATATATATATATATATATATATATATATATATATATATATATATATATATATATGCTCGTATATATAGTAGTAACAGAAGAGGAGGCATTTCGATTATCCACACGTGTTGAGTTGTAATACATATAAGAAATTTAAAAAAGGGAAATACACACACTTTGCATAGTTTTAATATAATTTTCATTATATCGACCGGTTTCGCTTTCGCTATTCATGATATTATGGTTTACTTATTTGAATATGTATTTTCTTAAGAAGAATTTTTTGTCCATGTTGTGTGTGATGATATTTACGAGTGAATGACTTCACAAGTAGAAAAATAAGGGGAGGTAATTGGCTATCGTTATAATTCCTGTTGTTGTGGGCAAGGGAGGTAACTGTTCAGTTTTCGGTAATGGGACCGGAATATATGTGTACACACAAAAAAAAAGGTAAACGGTTCGCCTTCGTTTCCATTTATGATTTCCATAACAACAGACAATTCTGTTCTACAATATGTTGGCAATGAACTAAACTAACTAAGGCTTGTAACTTCTTTATCTT
>NC_142936.1:12283333-12285833 GCF_046866305.1 Octopus bimaculoides | reverse complement strand
CACACACATATATATATAAATGCATGTGTGTGTGTGTGTGTGTATGTGTGTGTGTGTGTGTGTGTGTGTGTGTGTGTGTGTGTGTGTGTGTGTGTGTGTGTGTGTGTGTAAGTGTGTATAGGGACAAACATATACTGTTTCTTCTTAGCATTTCTATTACTTGTGCTTATCTTAACACAACACTCATCAAACATCTCTCTATTTGATAATAGGTTTTCCATTCAAACATACATGACAATTCACTTTGACAGCCTCTTTGTTGAGTATAATATTTTTAGTTTGAAATATTAAGTTAGAGGTTTCACAATCATTTAGAAAATATCTTTGTTTGTTTCTTGTCACTTTGATTTTGGAAATCGTTTTGTCAGTCTTATAGGTGCAAGAATAATTTGTTTGATTCATTAGTAGTTTTGAACGTATATTGTTCTTGTATGTATATATATATATATATATATATATATATATATATATATAATATTCATTTTCTGATTTGTTGTTGCTGTTTGGTAAACGGAATTCCTTTATTGGATATAATGGAGTCTAGCACATGACAGGAACTTTTATTATCCACTATGGATACGGTAGAAATATTTATGTACTCAGTGCCCTTTGATATCTAGCTATGATCAACACTATCAACCAGTGGTTATACGTACCAGGACGAACGAACACAATATTGACTCATATAAAGGCTACTTTTTCTATTAGAATTGGTTTTGTAGTATTGATGAGGTTTGGTGTGGGTGTGGGGTGGATATTAAATGAGTTAATATATTTCACTGATACCTTGTTTTATTAACTCTGAAACTTGACCCCGGTGGATGCTGAAATCAGAAAATAAAAGGTTAAAATCTAAATAAGTAAGTCATTTTGTTCGATACTCGAAAAAGCCACCAAACATCAATTTATTCCATAGCGCAAAATTTGGTGAAAACGAAAACAAAGATAAAAAAAAATGATGATCGTTGCCTAGTGGTTAAGATGTAGGCTACTGACCACGAGATCGTGGGTTCGATTCCAAGACTGATGTTTCTTTGGGAAATGTACTTCTTGTGCTGGTACCACTTATTCACCAGCTGTCACATTCTTGATGGCTCGTTGGATTAAGAGTCCAAAAGCCGAACGGATATCTATGCCCACTGAGGATTACATAAACACAACAATTAACAAAGACCATTACACGTACTTATAAAGTCATATTCGAGACTTGCGCGTGACAGGTGTCATATGTGAATTAATATATAAATGCACCTAATGGCTTCGTAACATTATATAGGGTGCTCGAAAGCTGTCTCCGCAGGGAATTTCTTCATCTTGTGCAATCACGATCCTGGAGCCTTAAATGGTGTTAGTTGAACAAATCACCCCTGGGACTTATTCTTTGTAGGCATAGTACTTATTCTATCGGTCTCTTTTGCCGAATCACTAAGTTACGGAGACATCAACACACCAGCATCGGTTGCCAAGCGATAGCGTGGGGACAAACACAAACACAAAGTATATATATACACACACACATATATATATATATATATATATATATATATATATATATATATATATATATATATATATGTATGTATGTATATAAATATGTGTATATATGTATATATATATATATATATATATATATATATATATATATATATATATGTATGTATATAAATATGTGTATATATGTATATATATATATATATATATATATATATATATATATATATACAGAGAGAGAGAGAGAGAAGAGAGACTACTCTATTTGCATAAAAGTCCTTGACCAACGATTCACTTCGGTTCAAAGTGGTACGAGAACATGATATTGATAAGCCCTAATAATTGAAAAATATCGATATCTACCATTCTCGGTCATTCGAGGCGAGTTATCGCAACTGGTCTGGGCCTTCAGTGTTCTTTCAAACACGGCATTGAGTAACGAGTTTTACCCGGGCGCAAACCCGCAGCAAATGAGTGTATAATTAAGGTGACTTTGGCCTTCGAAAGTTTAAGGTCTGTTACGCTGACACGTAGCTGTACTGGTAAGAGGGGACTAACGGACGGCTTCTCAGCTGATTGTCCATTAAGCTATTCAGTTGACAGTGAATTGTAGAGTCGTGAATATGGGAATACAGCACCAAGAATATTTTCATTTATGATCGTCTAATTCATTATGGATGTTTTGTGTAACCTAATCCTTAACCATCAAACATTAGTAAATATTAAGCAGTAGCATATACCATTCTTTTCCCACTCTTGGCTTCCTGCTTTTACTCGACAGAATGACAAAGCTGTGGTAATTAGATGAAGGAAAGACTGCAACAATTTGAAGTTCATGCTCACTTTCAGCTGAGTTAGATTTGGGAAACTGGTAGTAAAGTACTTCACTTAAGGACAAAATATATCACCCAGTCTCAGAATCGAACCTACAAACTTATGACCATGAAGCCAACATCTTAAAGAACGCTTTCATATGAAGGTTATGCTTCATTTGGTTTGGTCTAATTGT
>NC_142936.1:12275833-12278333 GCF_046866305.1 Octopus bimaculoides | reverse complement strand
AGACGGTCGAAATGTCTCTAATAATTTTTCTTCACACGCTTACAATTCTACCAGATCACCGGCTTAATGTTCCCCAGTTATATTAAACTTAACTGCAATATGAGAATCGAGATCCATTATCTACACATTGTTTGAAGCAGATCCAGCTGGTTTCATTGGAAGTTTCCTAAACCACGATGAGTTTTGGGCTCGTTGGTTTGAGCCATGAACAATCCATCCAGTAAAAATATTCTTCCTCGCTTGCACCAAAGTCGTTTCAGCTGCAAGGATGGTAACGTTCTCAGTATTTTGACATGCAAAAGGTATTATATATATATATATATATATATATATATATATATATATACAATTAAACCTTGGGAGAGGCATTATGCCGGTAATAAACACACGCACTGGTTCAGTCCTTTATTAATTTATATAGTTTTTTGTTAAATTATTTCATTGCACTCTTGCAATCTCTTCAGTAACTTGTCTCTCCACTTCCATTTATTTTGAATATATGATCTGGCGTTGTTTTGGCGTTGTTTCGAAACTGTTTGGTATGAGCATGTGAGTGTGTGCAAGCTCGTATGTGTGCACGCTCATATGTGTGCACGCACTTATGTGTTCGTGCTTATATGTAAGTATGTGCGTCCATATGTGTGACTGAACCAGTGCGTGTGTTTATTACCGGCATAATGCCTCTCCCAAGGTTTAATTGTATTTCTTTCAACACACGTATCCACATCAAGAATCTTGCACACGAAATACACATACGATATATATATATATATATATATATATATATATATATATATATATATATATATATATATATATATATATATATATATATATATATATATATATTATATATATATATATATATATATATATATATATATATATTTATATATATATATATATATATATATATATATATATATATATATATATATATATATATATATATATATATATATATATATATATATATATATATATATATAGATGTATAAGAGAAAAACAATTTGGGATTGGGTAGCTAATAATTGTTTATTATTAACAACAAATTAACTTACAGATGTTTCAATTAATACTCAATAAATATTAAGTAAATATTTAATTTATATTTATATGACCTGGCATACTATTTTCAGAGAGAAACAAAGTATATACCCTTCGATGTTTTATATGTGATTAATACGTATTTTATATGTGTTTTATATGTGATTCAGTACGCTATAATGAATCCATAAAAATAACTTCCCAATCTCCATTTTCTCTTTCTTCTTTTATGGAAATATAAACTATACCTTTATATATATATATATATATATATACCTATTATTTTAAGGAAATCAATATCCCCGAAATACCAGGTATTGAACCAACATTTCCTTGGATGAAACCATCCCTTCATGAAGTTGACACAACCTTTAATCGAAGTATATTTATAAATATATATATATATATATATATATATATATATATATATATATATATATATATATATATATACATATTAAAACCCGTAGAATGAGACAAATTCAATACAGTTGAAATTATTCACTCTTAGCTATATATATATATATATATATATATATATATATATATATATATATATATATGATAAGATAGAGTACACTTGTAATTTTGATAAAATATATTCATAGGGAAGGGGCTGTGTGTAGAAATGTTGGTAAACATCATTTTATGAGCATTTGCCGTGTGTTTCGTATAGACATGTGGTATATGCTACTATAACCGACTCTGTATCTACTTGAATATACTTGTATTTATTCATTTATCGTACTGATGTACCTTGTTTTAGTTTTATATGTGCCTTTGTATATCTTCAGACATATATGTTTGAGAATTTGTGTAAGAATTTTGGTTGAGTTTTCTCATTCATGAACGTTCTCACATTGCATTTTTAACTCACATGCTAAGTATGAAGACTTATATTTATGTATTTTGAAGGAAAGGTAGATTGGTGGGGATGTAAAGTATTATAAAGCATACGTCTATGGAGGTTCTGTAGTGGAGGTTGTAAAAGATTGTTCGGGGGAGTAGACAGAAGATATGATTATATAAAATGAATAGCATTTCCTCCTCAACAAAATCTAGAGAGGAAGCCATCAAAAGCCATCAAAACCTCATTTAAACCAATCTATCATAGTAAAGATCATAAGCCAGTCCCGACCCATGTGTTAGCAGGCAAGCGGCAAAGAAGAGTGCTTATAGACTACAACACAGCTGAACTACACGTGTTGAGTTTTATGTAAGTTTAAAGAAAGGCGAGCCCACACACAATATAAGTTCTTTTGCACATACACATGCACACACACATATACGTGTATATATATATGTGTATATATATATATATATATATATATATATATATATATATATATATATATATATATATATATATATATATATATATATATATATATATATATATACATAAATACGTATTTATGTATATATGCATATATGTACGTGTGTGTATATATAT
>NC_142936.1:12253333-12270833 GCF_046866305.1 Octopus bimaculoides | reverse complement strand
GATCAGTGACAGGAGAGGTTTAGCAGTGACAGCCCTTCCCTTGGTATCCAGCTTTATGGAAATCTTGACGAGAGTTGGCAAGGTGGAGGTTATCTCTGATGTCACTTTTGCTACTGTACTTCGATGGACTTTAGACACAAATAGTTTCTCTATTCTGCTGTTTGTCTCTCCAGGCTTTACCTTCTGTCCAGAATTTTGACGCCAACATATAATTTTAGAGATTTTATCCGACAAAACTCTAGAGAATTCAGCAGTTTTAGTGAGTGAAGCTCCAGTCAACCAGGCTCCAACAATTTATCCTCGTTGGAAAATAGATAAGTCATGAATTTTAATTAATTCACACACAAAGATATCAAAAGGCAAGAAACGCAGACGGATATATTATGGAGTATAAGGAATACATAATGCATAGGAATGCATAAAAAGACATTAAAATTATTGAATTAATCATATTTGCATTACGAAAAGGTAGTTAAAATAAACATGGTGCTTCCATTAGCATCCTACCCATATATATATATATATATATATATATATATATATATATATATATATATATATATATATATATATGAAGGCAAATTGATAGGGATCACAAAGAAAAGCTAAAGCAAGATATCCTTGCCAAAGCACAAAGGATCCGCCGGTATGAGAAACGCCAACGTTTCTTTGAATAAAACAAACAGTTCATCTCCAACTACCAAACATTCTACCAAGAACTTGGAAAAAATAAAATAGACATCATTGCAGCACCAGCAGCATCATTGCAATTCCCATCAATGGTTGAGAAGTTCAAGACTCAAAGCAGAGACTGAAGGATTTTTAATTGCGGCACAAGACTAAAGCCTCCCCACCAGATAACGATAATAATGAAAAGTAACATAATAAGTAACTGCAGAATATGTGGTGACGGACAAGAAACAATAAATCATATTATCTCTGGCTACCCAGTTCTGGCTATGAAGGAATATATTCACAGACACGACAGAGTTGGGACCTACATACACTGGAAGCTATGCCAATACTATGGAATAACAGCAGAAAAAAGATGGCATAAGCACAAACCAGAAAATGTCACAGAAAACGAGAAAGCAACCATACTCTGGTATATGCCAATACACACAGATAGAGAAATTAAGGCTAATATGCCAGATATAGTTGTTAAAGATCATGAAGAAAAAAAAGCTTTCTAATTGATGTATCAATACCAGCAGATGACAACGTTTACTCTAAAAGAAATGGAGAAACTTTCAAAATACAAAGACCTGGAAATAGAGGTAACTCGAATGTGGAATCTAAATACAGAAACAATTCCTATCATAGTAGGCGTATTAGGTATAATAAAAAAAATATTCAGACAAATACATAACAAAAACATCAGGACTCACAAGTATATATAACATACAGAAAATTGCACTACTGGGCACTGCACACGTCCTACACAAAACACTTTCAATACAGTAACCATAAGTGCATCACAGCAAACCACAGCACACACCCAATAATAATAATAATAATAATAATAATAATAATAATGAACTACAAACGATAACCTTGATGGCTACAGCCCATATACTACGGAAAGCACTATCCGTCTAAAATGGAATAAATGCGGTGAAAATTTTAGCATGCATAGCAAAACAAAAGTGCCCTTTCTACTATTGGCCTCCGGAGGATGTCCAGTACCAAGGCAACTCAAATAAAGTTACAATGAAAGGAAGCCATAAACACTAATGATGATGATGATGATGACAACGACGACGACGACGACGACAACAACGATGATGATGATGATGATGATGATGATAATTTCTTTTATTGGCCACAAGGGTCGAAGACATTGAGGACAACATCAAAGGACGAATTAGAACACAAAAGGTGATAAAGATAAGGATAATAATTTACATCTATTTGTGTCTGTCAATGTATGTGTGTGTGTGTGTGTGTGTGTGTGTGTGTGTGTGTGTGTGTGTGTGTGTGTGTGTGTGTGTGTGTGTGACGTATGTATTCAAAGAGAGGGGGAAGATATGAAGGGAGAGAGAGAGAGAGAGAGAGAGAGAGAGAGAGAGAGAGAGAGAGAGAGAGAGAGAGAGGGAGAGAATAACAGATCGTAATCGTTAATACAATTTCTTCTCTGGCGCTACAGAACTCGATGATCTTAAACAGATATAAATTCTGCGTTAAATTGTAGAGGCTAGAGGTTTGGCGGCGAGGGTACTGTTGATTATAATGATCTCGGTACGTGACCAATTCTCTATTTTAATCGACCTCGGAAAGATCAAACGAAAATCGCACTGGGGATAGTTTAAGGTTAAGGAAATAAAAGAGACGGAGCGACGCGAAATGCTGAAGTACTTAACGTTCACCATTTTAACCATTGATGCCACAAATTACTAGAATCGCCATATCTACTACTACTACTACTACTACTACTACTACTACTACTACTACTACTACTATTACTACTAGTAGTAGTAGTAGTAGTAGTAGTAGTAGCAGTAGTAGTAGTGGCGGTGGCAGCAGCAGCAGTAGCATCAGCAACAGCATCAGTAGTAGTAGTAGTAGTAGTAGTAGTAGTAGTAGTAGTAGTACCGCCCCTTCGATTTCTCTTCCCTGACACTTAAGAAGTGAAAAAAAATAATGAGTCTTCTCGTTGTTCTACAGAACAATAGATCTCAATCGTTAATACAATTTACGTTTTTTTTTTGTTATTTCTATTTTTTTTTATTTCCTCAGACACCTCACACATGCGCAGTGATCTTTAACAGACAGTCTATATTTCATTAAACCAACTTCGAAACTTTACAAAACAAAAAAGAGGCCAAAAATTTATATAAAATGTTGATGATGATGATGATGATGATGATGACGATGACGATTATGATGATGACGATGATGACGATGATGATGACGACGACGATGATGATGATGATGATGATGATGATGGTGATGATGATGACGATGATGATGATGGTGATCACGGCGATCTCCAAATCTAAAGGACAATTTTTTTTTAACACCGAAGCTGTAATTCCATAAGAACCAAGGCCTGTATTTTCTCCAAGACATTTCAGCTCTGGCTAAATCATAATCTCCTTCTATTTTATTACTAATTGAAGGACACTTAACGGGGGGGGGGGGGGTCAGTGGGCAGGAAGCAATTTTCTCTGGCTAATTTCAACCAATCTTTTAGATTTCATGGAGACATTCTTTTTTTTCCGTTGGCTTTTTTTTTTTGTTTTGGGCTTTTTTTTTTATTTTGCTCTCTTTTTTTTATTTTTTATGTTTCTTTGTTTCTTTTACCTTCTTTTCAAAAGATTTTTCTCATTTTTTTTGCATCGATTTTTTTTTTGTTACTGTTCCTGACGTTACAAATTTTTTTATATATATTTCGATATATTTAAGTAGAATTCTTTTTCGGTTGTATCAATAATTTTTGCATTATGTATTATATTTTTTCTTTCCTAATTTTCATTATTTTCGCATAATTATCTATTATGTCCTTTTCCCATGTGATATTTCCCGTTTTACTTTAATAGGTGAATTGCTCAACTGTCATATATATATAATATAATATAATATATATATATATATATGTGTATGTATGTATATATATATATATATATGTGTGTGTGTGTGTGTGTGTGTATGTACACTTACATACATTAATGTATTCATGCACACATATATACTACCTGCATATGCGTGCGTTTATTTATTAAACAGATAGATAGATAGATAGATAGATAGATAGATAGATAGATAGATAGATAGATAGATAGATAGGTTTCTTTATTAGCCACACAGGGCTCAACACAGAGGGGACAAAATACAAATGTAGAGTTTTTCTTTTCGAGGGGGTCGAAAACAAAGCAGAAAAAAACAAAAGTGGGGACAACGATGAAAAAAAAAAAAAAAAAAAAAAAAAAAAAAATCGCAAAACGTTTGGGGTATTTACAAAAAATACGAAATAATACAAAAAATTCCCAATAAATGGGGAGGTTATCCGTGGAAAGAAAAACCTACGAAAAGACCACGGTAACCTCGGTCTTTAGCGTCACAGTTTGTTAAATAAAATTTCTCTGTTTACAAAATTTTAAAACGTTTTATAGAATCATGGTCAAGGTGGCTTCGTCATTTATACGTGCCATTCTTGCTACATGTATCCATCTTTTTTCGAAACATTTGCTAGACAACACTTGCCTCTCTACTCTCACCTTCCTTTTCAAGTGATACTTGAAAAAGTTGATGAGAGATTGACCAGAGAGGAAAGTATTTGTCTCTAATCCTTTCAGACGCGTCCACCAGATGCATTCTTTGGCCATAGCCACAAGTACGATAAATACAGCTCTTCCTTCCCGTTTAAAGGAAGGAGGCGTGACGATATTGACGATAGACTCGGTTGATAAACCGACTCGTCCCACACGCGACAGCAGTCGTTCGACATAAGCCCACAGCCCCGAAATGGTTGGACACCGCACGAGTGCGTGCAGAACGGTTTCATCGCTCTGACCGCATCTCGGGCAGGTCGGCCCCACATTTCGCGAGCCGTGTCTATAGAGCTTATCCCGAACGGGTAGCGCCTCTCGGTAACACTGCCAGGCCAGGGATCTCTGGAAGTTGTCCATAGGTCCCGGCCCGAAAGTCGTCCTGAACAGGCGGGTCAGGTATTCCTCGTCGACGCCCAGGTTCGCCCCGAGATCGTCGTCGTACCTGCCCTCCACTAATCCCCTATAGAATGACTTCGTTGTGATGCAGCCGCTCAAGGTCGACCCGGGACGGCAAAGTTGTTGCAGAGCAACGCGACACTCACGGTGCCATTCGCCATTCCTCGGCCTCTTTTTGATCCACGACTGCAGCTCGGTCATGGAGACGAGCTGCGGGAAAGCGTGTCGCACAAACGGCGACCACACCTGCTCACCGTCGTCTACGTAGAGCCGGAGATGTCGCAGTCTCAGCGCATGTCTGCGCATCATCAACCACGGCATGCCCAGCCCTCCTTTCAGCGGGTGTTGGCAACAAACGGATCGCCTCACCATCGGAACGCTTCCTTTCCACAAAAAGCGGAAGAGGATGCGCTCCATTTCGGTGATGGCGCGATCGGGACAAGGCACGACGGTCAGGCGGTATTCGATGACGGACGCGATGTACGCGTTCGCCACCTCCGCCCGACCTTTTAGGGACAGCTTCCTCTCGGACCATTGCCGGCAGAGAGTGGCCACCCTACTCGTTATCTCGTCCCAGTTCTTCTCCGTTTGCAGGTCCGGACCGAACCAGACTCCGAGCAACTTGACCGGACCGTCCGTCCAGCGTCCCACTACTTAGGCGCTGCCGGACGGTATGGGCTTGCTTCTCCAGGTGCCGAGCAGCAAACCCACCGACTTATCCCGGTTGATTTTCGCTCCCGTCACCGCTTCGTAGTCTTTCAGCGTCTCGCCGACAAGCTCGATGTGCTCGTGGCTAGACGCTATGACGGTGACGTCGTCCGCGTATGCCGACACGCTCGTCCCGCACCCCAGTTCTCGCGGGATGCCCCTCAGCGTCGCCAGCTTCCGCAGTAGTGGCTCGAGAGTCAATACGTACAGGAGCGGCGACAGGGGGCATCCCTGACGAACCGAACGTGCAATGTTGAAGGGTCCCGATAGACGTCCATTGACGCGAACAACCGAACGGATGCCTGTGTACAAGGCAGCCATCCAGCCGCGGAAAACGGGACCGAAGCCGGCCGCTTCGAGGACGGCCTCCAAGTATCGATGGTCTACCCTATCGAAAGCTTTCGATTGATCCAAATTGATCAGGGCCCCACCCATGCCAGGTTCCTTAACTACCCTCTCTATGATGTAGCGCATCAGATGGAGGTTGTCATGGATGCTCCGGCCCGGCACGGCGCACGTCTGCTCCGTGCCGACCAGTTTCTCGATGACAAACGCCAACCGCTTGGCTAACACCTTGGCCAAAATTTTCATGTCTGCATTGAGCAGAGTGATGGGCCTAAAGTTATCTATGGCGTCCCCCTTGTTTGGATCTTTCTTCAGCAGCGTTACCGCTCCTCGGCTCACAAAACCGGGAATGCTCCCGTTCTGCTGCCAGTTGCAGTACACGACCGCCAAGACTTCTCCAAACAAGTCTGGCATACAGTTGTAAAGCTCGTAGGGCAGACCATCCAAACCCGGAGATTTGTCCGTCGAGCAACCCGCCATCGCGTCCCTCACCTCCTCCGCCGTGATGACCCCTTCGCAGCACTCCGCCTCTCTTGCCGAGAGTCGTGGCAAGCTGTGCAGGTAGGCACTAAAGTCCACCCTGCCTTCTCGCTCGCCACTCCTCCCGAACAGTCGGGCAAAATGCCGCTGAAACGCCTCGCACATCTTGCTCGGCTCGAGCAATTCGCGCCCCTGTTCGTCTACCAGAGACCGGATGGTGGCTCTGTTACCCCGCTGCGCCTCCGCCACCCGGGCCTCTCGTGCGGCTCCAACACCTTCATTCCTCAGAGCACGCATCCTTGCCCTGACAGCACACCCTTCGTGTTTAGCATTGAAGTGTTGGTCGAGGGCCAACCTCGCCGCTAAAACGTCGGATGCGATGCCACTTCGCAATGCCTCTTCTAACTTTATCACTAGCTCCCCCTCTTCTCTGTTCCTCTCTACAGCTAGTGCCCTGCTATACCTTATTGCTTCCGCCCTCACTGCTCTCTTGAGGGCAAACCACCATTTGTTGTTGACGATGGCTCCCGTCAAAGCCCTCTTTACTAACGTGCTAATCCGGTCTCTGAAAACCTGTCTCGACGGGAAAGACGCGTTTAGTTTCCAGTAACCGGGACCCTGCCTATGTGCCTTATCTAAGTCTAGCGTACACGTCACAAGTTTGTGATCCGTGTAGCTGACTATGTGGAACTGTGGACATCCTAAACTATCTCTATCTCTTGTCCTACACACTATCCTATCTAGATACGATCTCGACGACCCAATGCGGTTGCTCCAAGTCCACGTTGGCACATTTGGGTGGTCGAGTCGGTACCTGTCAGACAACTGGAAGCGTCTGAGCAGGTCTATGAGGCCTTTGCATCCCCTTCTACTTTTGTCACTCCCCACGTAGTCTAGATGCGTGTCCAAGGTAGCATTCCAATCCCCCACTAAAAGTAAGGGACGAGACGTTCCCAGGAATACTTCTAGACGTCGAAAGAAGTCCGACCGACCTGTTAAAGGAGGCACATAAACTGCCAGCAACCGAAAAGCGCCTCCATCGCTGCCGTCCACATCTAGGACAACCAGTCTACCCTCCGGGTCCGTAAATATCGTCTTTACTTGGAGATCCAGACTCTTGCGAAAAAGAACCGCCGTGCCACTACCGCCCATCCTCGTCAGACAGGGAGAAAAATAAATGTTAAACTGTCCGCCAAACATGGACTTTAGGGCCCGCGGTTCATGGAGTCTGGTCTCACTAATGGCTATGATATCCAAATTGTGTGACTTGATGTCATTTAAGAGGTACCCTTGTTTCCAAGGGGACCCTAAGCCACGCACATTCACACAACCAATCTTCACCATGATTCTATTTATACGTGTGCTTTAAAGCACAAAACAAAAGAACAGAGTGTTACTTGCCGTTAGAAAGTTTTGTTTCCTCCTTGGATTTTTCACCAAGGAGGCTATTGTACAATTTCTTGCACAAATATTTCTGGAATCCCCCTACCGAGTTGGGGTAGAGGGATTTTATTGTGTTGTGTAATGCTGGTGTTACATGAATAATTTTAATGTGTTTTGGCGGTGTTGTACGTGGGTGGTTGTTGGTTTTGATATAGTTATTTGTGATGTTTGTTTTAGAGTTGATGTAATTCATCAACTCTGTGTTTGTACTGTCTATTGCTGTTAGCATTGTTTTTTTTATATTACTATTGGTGTTAGTAGTATTTTCGGGAGATGTGAATCTCCCTGCTTTGTTTGTGTTTGCATTTTGTTTTGTTTTCTTCTTACTGCGCTTCCTCTTTCCTTTCGTAGCTATTTTCCACTCCTCCCCACTCTCTTCATCGGATGATGGGAGATCTGAGGAGTCAGAAAGAGGTAACGGCAAATTTTGTGCGTCTGTGTGTGTTTCTGTGAATGTTTGTGTTGCTGTTTTTATTGATGTTGGCTCCTTGTTATTTATGTGTGGTGTATGTGATATGGGGGAGGGAGAGGCAGTCTTGGAATTTTCTTTTTTTTCTTCTGTTTTTGCAGTTTCTGTTGTCTTTTCTGTTGTGGTTATTGCTGATATTTCTGTTGTTGTTTTTTGCGTTGCTGGTGGTGTTGGTAGTAAGGTTTTTCTGTTGGGGGTATTTGGTAGTTGCTTCTGTTGTTGTTGTTGTTGTTGTTGTTGTTGTTGTTTTTGTTTAGCGGCCAGAGGGCAGTCCTTTTTCAGATGTGCTTCGCTGTTGCATAGGTAACAGCGAGGTCGCCTGCCCTCTACCACCACATACAGCTTGTGGTCCTCTGCCAATCTAATGTTTGGAGGAATTTTCTGTGAAGCCTCCTCCGTGATGTGGAGAAGGATTTCCAGATTTTTCCCTCCCCAGTTCTTTTCCTCTCCGACCGTAATCTCCAAAATATTTGCCTCCTCCATTTCCAGGCACACGGCCGATATCAGCCATTGGGTGTCCACCTCCGATGGCACATTTTTTATCATAACTTTGGTCACTCTCTGTCCTAGATAACTCGGTATCATTACCAAGTCATCTGTGCGGAGAGAGAGTGTCGAAAATTGTTTAGCTAAATTTTCATCCAGAAACCTTACTTGCACCGTTCCGAATTTCCTTCCCCAGGTGACATGATTCTGATAAGGCCAAATTTTTCTAAGACAAACTTCAATTTTATCTGTGCTAACATTTTCTACACGTCTGGTTTTTGTGTTTACCAGTTTATAAATGATGCACTTTTTGTTTTTCATTTCTATAATATCTTTTGGGATGTTAATTCTGACATCATCTCCTTCTTTCGTAAGAAGGGATTTTGTGTCTTTTATTTGTTTTTGTGTGAATGTCACTGTTGTTCTTTTTTCCTTTAGAGCATTTGCGAAATTTGTTTTTGTTGTGCTGGCGGACATGTTCTTCTGGATATTTTTGTTTATGTTGGTGTATGTACTGCCTGGTTCAAAGGTGGTGGTAGTGGCAGCAGAGTTTGTTGAACAGGTGATGGTGTCATTGCTGACGGCCGATAACTTTACTTTCTTGTTGTTGCTGTTGTTGTTGTTGTTGTCGTTGTTGCTGTTGTTGTTGTTGTTGTTGTTGTTGTCGTTGGTGGTGGTGATGATGGCTTCAGCAGCAGTGGTGCTTACGTCAGAGACATTTGTGACGGTTTTCACGCATGGTTTTGTAACCTTGGTTACAGTTTTGTTTTTGTTGTTGGTGTTGGTGGTGGTGGTGGTGGTGGTGGTGGTGAGAGGGCTGTTAGTAGCTGTACTCACAGTCTTTGTGACGTTTATAGCAACTGCGTTCGTGTCACTGCATGAGCACGCGCTATTCTGTTCTTTTTTCTCTTCTGGCATCTGAAGCCTCGGGAAATGCTTGTCAAAAGAACAAGACAAGCGTTCCAAAATTATGTTTCTCGACATTTTTCAAATGTCAAGAAGGAAATTTTTGTATTTTGCTAGGGCCGAAACTGCCCCTGGGGGTCAATTCCTGCCCTTGAAAATACACACAAATGAAGCCTAGGTGCTTCGCAACAAAATTATTAAAAAATTCCAACAAAATGTGGACAGTAAAAGGTCAAATAAACGTTTACCTTCGCAGCCGATGTGACAGCACGTCCGTGAGAAGAGATAGATAGATAGATAGATAGATAGATAGATAGATAGATAGATAGATAGAATGATAGATAGAATGAAGGAGATACAGATACACAGAATGAAATAGATGCAAAAATAGACAGATACGCTCATACATGCCTATATACAGGGTGCGGTGAATATATTGTGGTCTAAATTCCGCAAAAATGAAAATTACATTGACATCTCATTTTAACAGATATTTCCCAAAATTACATAAAAACATCTTGAAATACTAAACACTAAATTTATTCAATAAAATCGACATTGGTTTCAACCACGGCCTCCAGACAGCTTCGGAATCTCCTGCAAATCTTCTGGCCGGTCTGCTTGCTTAAGATAGTGAACGCTGCCATAATCCTTGCCTAGTTTGGTGTCACAAACAGCTTTGTTGGTCTTTCATTCAACTGTGCCACACACACATAATAATCAAAGGGGTTGCAGGCTGGGGGGTTCGGTGGCCAGATATTAGGTGTGATGTGGTCTCAGAAATTGTCTGACAGCCCTGACTACGTACTCCTGCTTGTATAACAAGGTGCAAAATCCTGTTGCCAGACATAAGGTCTTCCAGCAGCCATCATCTTGACCCAGGGCAGCACTACCTCATTCAGACACTTGATGCAGGCCTCCGTATTGAGTCTGAGGCCGTGTGGGAAGATGAATGGAAGCATAACGCCACTATCACTAGTGATCACTCCAAACACCATGATGCTGCCTAGATGTTTGATCTTCATCACTCTCGATACGTGTCCTCAAATTGCATTTTCCTCAGATTGACACCCAAACACTCTGAAATGCTCGTATTGGAGCTTTCGGCGCGAATGCCAAGTAGTACAGCATATCCTTTAAAAATCTCTGGCAGAGTGAAATGTGTCATGGTACTGTTTTTTTTTTTTTCTCACAGACGGTGTCCATCTGACCCTACTATGATGTGTAGTCGACAAGATCAAAAACAAACAATGTGCATGCGCGAAATTAAAAGTATAAAATGGTGACAGTTTACCCATGGCACTCTGTATATAAAACTTATTAAAGAAAGGCATGTTTCAATGTGCTTTGCAAAATATTACTCGAACGCATTCCTTGATATACAAACATACTGGCATCTACGCATTTTTATATCCACCCACTAGCAAGTATAAATTACACACAGACACTTATTGCTAGAAATAAGAGTTAAAACTCTTAATACTGTAAGAAGAGCACAATATATATATATATATATATATATATATATATATATATATATATATATATATATATACACCTTCAGGGAAGTTAACCGCCCAATTACCGTCCCTAGATTCACTAGACTAGGCCTAGTTTCACATATTCCGTAGGCTTCATCGGTAGTGACTGCTCAAACGGTCGATGGTTTGGTAAATTTCGTCTACCAGTATATATATTTTTACTATAAAAATTTAGGGCTCATTTAGCGAAATGTCAATGCGTATACTAAAGATTAATATAAATAGCTTCATGTAGTTCCTTTCTGTTGTTAATGGCTGTTTATAAGGAGGGCCTCCATGGTTCGGAGATCGCACCATTAGGAAATCGGACGTTCGAATAAATGAACATATGCATACAGAGGCTTCAATAAAAAAAAACACATGAAGAATTTCCAGACCCAGAATTTTCAGGTGTCCATCAGGGCCCCTAAACACAAAAAGGGCAATCTCAGAATCGAAATCAAATGCTGCTAATCCGTTTCTACTTTGTATCTTATCCCACCGTTGGTCTGAAGGTAATATCTAATGTATCTAGTTCAATGTATTACAGCTGCTGCAACACATGATTTGTGCATGTACATGGGTAAGTGCACATTTCGTAATGCAGCAGAAATTGAGACCAGCCATTAACAACAGGGAGGAACTACATGAATTAGATTGGTTACTGTAGACTTCCATGATAAAACCCTCTATTACATGGAAATAAATATGCAAAAATAGTAGTTTCCATTTTGCAGCATCCGATTTCATATCGTGTAAGCAAAAGGTCACCATCTTATCGGAGTATACCAAACCCATGCAGCGTAGAAAGCAGATACAACAACAAGATTTTTACGCTTAGTATATAAGATAGAGATCAAACACAGATTATAATCCGCCTTGATTCGAACTAAGAAGATTAATAAACGTGACTAAATTCCGGAAGTCATTAAGTCTGGCAATGTCCTCATTTGGCTCCTCTTAGTGCTGTTCCAGTAACATAATGTTGAATATAATTTATCTCGAATGGAACGATCATTATAATAGCGCTGGTGATATTCTATGCTTGAACATCGTTCCAAAAGGTTAGCTACAACCATTATTCAGTGCTGTACGGCTGTAGTTTCATTGGCATGACAAACATTGGAATATTTGCGAGAGTAATTCCAAGCATGAAGATTAAATTTGTAATTAGTATAGCGACATGAAATGTTTCGCAGGTTAATAGTTTTAAGGTGAAAGGTAGAATTTAATCGATTCAAATCTTGATTGAAAATGCGAAACTCCAAAATTGGTGTGTGTGAGGAAAGAGATCCTTGTGTTTCAAAGAACATAAATTTTGGTTTTGTTTTTAATTGGGAAAAACTTTCCACAAAAGTAAATATTATAATCGATCATTAATGCAATGATTTTGCAAAAATTTATCAATTCATTAAACTTGACGTAATTTCATTTTCTCTTCACTTTTAACAGGTTATATGTGTCAGGACTGAAAGTCATATCTTCCCAAATAATTAGGATTCCGGATGCCGTTCGAACGTTTAACTGAAACTTGACTGTCTTCTTTGCAATTTTACACGACGTTCAGTTGGGCATCCCACCTCACTTTAGATATGTTCCATGGAGAACCACAACACAGTGAATGGAATCTATAAAAAAAAAACGAGTGATTTGTTACATTGCAAGGAGTTTAAAGCCATCTTTACCGTACGTGGTCTGATGAATAAGTATCCGAAATGTTGTCATAGTAACAACGCTAAAGCACGCAGAGTAAAACCACTTGTCACAGATTGACCTTAAACTCTGTTGTGTATGCACACTAAGATTTAGTGTTCTAGCTCACTTCCGCTGCTTACAGCAGTGCTTGGAAGGAAGATGTGTAGTGTGTGATCGTCGCATTGACAATGACAGAGAAGGTTGAGCAGAGAATCTGCATCAAATTTTCCAAAAGCTTGACGATACCTGCTCGGAGACCTATGATAAAGTTTTTAAAAGGTTTTCATCGTTCTCGACACAATCAAGGAGCTTTTGTGCAACGGAGACCCGAGTTTCTTTTTTGTCAGCTGAAAGTAGTTTAGGCACAAACTTGGCACACCCGCGTCTAATACACAAATATTCGGTGATAATGGACTGAACTGAACCGTAACTAATCTGCGCATCCTCTAATAATTCACGGTTGGTGATTCGACGATTTCCCCTCACAGTTGCAAGGACATCTGCGATGTTTTTCTCAGTTCCGCTGCTTGCAGGTGTCTCTGAATATTCATTAATATCGAAATTTTTTCGGCCATCTTGGAAACGTCTGAACCATTCGTACACTTGTGTGCGGCTCATTCACTCCTCTCCATACACTTCCTGAAATTTTGCGCGGGTCTCTTAGCAGGTATTGCCATGACAGCTTTCTCTGTCATGGTCAATGCGACGATCACAAGCTGCACACGTTCTCTCCAAGCGCTGCTGTAAACAGCAGAAGTGAGCTAGAACATTAAATCTTAGGGCGCATGCACAGCAGAGTTCAAGGTTAATCTTTGCGAAGCGGCTTCACTCTGCGTGTTTTAGCTTTGTTCCTATGGCCAGAATCCGTGTACTTATTGATCAGTTCTCATATACTTACAGTAACAGTATTCAGCTTATAACATGCTGAAAGGCAGAAATATCATTCAGTACATGTCAGGGCGATGATGTGATAGGTATGATTGGTACACTGAGGGGTAAAATTATTTTGCTCTACGAAATAAGATTTGCTTTTGATTTGGCTTCAGTAAAACAATGTGAATTTTAGTGCTAGGTTTAACTTAATAGACAACACCTACCGTCTAAAAACTAATGTAGTTTTGTACCTATGGTTGAAAAATTTCCTACATGTATTAACAAATTTTCCCCGTTATTTCTGACAAAAAGTCTTTTAAGCTACATATTGGTTTAAGCAACTGATGACATTTTCTTTGTTCCAGTGCCGCAGATTTTTTCCATGTTGACCCAAATTCAGAATGAAATGGAAATTTCTCTATCAAATGTCAGAGGCACAGTATTCGGTGTCAGATTTTCCACAGTGACTTCAAATCTTAAAACAATTCAAATCCAAACGGTACTTATTCAATTCCAATTGTATGTAGTATAGGTACAACATCGATTTTTACGAAACCGTTGGTTCCAAAGTTTCTTGGATTACAGATGTTTTCGAGCGAGAGTTGGTTACTTTCGCCAATAACTCTACATTAAGCAAATTATTAAATGGAATGTACCTGTACTTTAGAGTAAATTACTAGGTATTATTAAAACGTTCCAGATTAACGGTGCCATGAAGTCGATGTTGTACTTGTATCGAATTTTTTAATGGTGGAGACTAAAATTCTCTATTACATTGAGATAAATATGCTAAAATATTAGTTCGCATTCTGCAGCATCCGATTTCGAATCGTGTAATAATCAACTCTGTCCATTTACTTTTTAGATGAATGAAATGGATTTCTGTAATAAAGTATCTCAAGTTAGCTTCGCAAATTAATGTAAGCCCATAATTGAATGTAATAATACTATGTAAGTGATTTATTTCTTAACAAGGTTTCCCAAATTGCAACTAAATGTTGAAGTGTAAATATTGGTTTCCTATGAATTGGCACTAAAGAGGATTATTGCCGATTTAATATATCTCACTACATTACAGCATCTTATTTTATTGGCTCCAAAATGGTGAAAGGAAGGATTTTATCTGCGAACATAGGGAAAAAACGCTAAGTGTTTTATATAAATTTCGTGGAATTCTCAACCGTTTCTGCTAATTCAATGTATATATTTACTTGTTTGAGATTCCCTCTGGTGTTATCCATTACAGGCGAGAAACGGGTCAGTTGACTTGTGATGGCAGATTATGGACACCCACTCACTGTGCATTAATTAGATACCGTTGTTTTGATCATTCTCTCAATTTACTTTTATACACAGAATGAATACAACTCTATAGTGTAATTGTCATAGATAGCTTTTAAGTCAACCAAGCATAGACAAAGAATCCCCATTGTTGATATCTTTTGCATAGCATGCAATAAAAATTGCGTCAGTGACGAAACCTATTTCCATTGGAAGCAATCGAAGTTACTCCATTAAGGCTGAGTCATTTGAGAACACCACCTAACCATTCCGTTCGCATTTTCGGTAGAGTTTTACAGACAGTATTTATGATTTTCATTTCTGAGATATTGCCAAGCTCTATCTTACTAATTTTGTTATCGATTTAATCATTCAAACAGAACACTTTCATCTTAATGAAAGGCAATATCTAACTTATTCTGTTGTACGATGCACAGCTAATAATTTAAATCAATTTCCGGAAAGTTTCTCGAAACAGCAAAATAAAGAACTTTAACGATGATTAGACGTTGGCCTCCAATATTGATTCAATTAACACAATTTTGTAAAAATAAACAAACAAAATAAAAAGAAGAGACTAGCATTAGTTTTCAATAATATCTCGTTAAACATAGTCGGTAATATCATAATAATGAAGCAATGATTGCATCAGCTTTTAGTTACATAAAAATATGATTTTAGAAATAAATTTATCTCTAATTTGTTTAAATTTCCCACCGGCAAACTTTTTTAAAACTATAACATTTTTCTTAATTTTTTTCAATGCAATTCCGGTTTTTAATAATCAATAAATGATTGTTTATATCCTCAGGAGAACAATTTACTATTATCTCAATAAAATGTGGGTGATCACTTTACGTTACTGGCAGTACGGGGTAGTTTCCCATAACTCATTTATTTCGGGTAGATACAGAAATGTAAAGAAGTCGAGGATAACCTGTTGCGCGGTCTAATATCATCTTTTAGGCCAGTGATTCTCAAGCCGGGTCCATACGGCCCCTGATGGTCCAAGTAAGATTTATCGGGGTCCACGTAACAAAATAGAAAATTTGGGACCCATGATGGTATTTTAAGGGCTCCTGAAAAAAATTTGCTTCAGATATATGTATTGGTATATATAGCAAGAAAGAGATAGAGTTAGTTACCTTCTGTAAGATTTTACATAATTCAACTAACACAAGTTCATGTATGTGAAAAACAATGGGAATTTTGAAAGAGCTATCAATGACACTAGTTGTTAAACATCGAATGGCTATGGGGTCCACCAAACTAAAATAATAATCAAAGAGTGCCCATAAAATGGTTGAGAACCTGTTTTAGACAGAGGGTAGTAATAGTAAACTTCAAATTTAATAAAAGCATTTGGTCACATCCCCAAGTTATCACCTCGCCTTCGTTTTCGTTACAGATATATTAATCATCAATCACATCAACATCATCAATCACACTTAAGTCTACAAAATCCATAGGGTTCGTCACGACTCTCTTTTAATTCATTAACTTGTTTAAAAATGAACGTTCACATCTAGAAGGAGTTTATTTGATTCTAGATAAACACTAACCAAATAACCACCTAAAATCACTCTCATAGCAAAACTGTGTAATTTGTCCACTAGTAATGAAGTTTCAAATCCAATTAATATATGTAAACAAACATTCCGTATAAATATATATATATATTTTTTTTTGTTTACTTATCATTTATATCTAATGCTGTTTTGATAGACGTTGCGGAGATTTGCTTATGACCAAGGTTATCTGGGATTCAAATGTTAAAATAATTGTAGAACGATTTTTCTTGACTGTCACTATACATTCTTGAGAATACTAGCCAGAGGGAAACAAATCAATTATTTTTATATTGCTTATAATGTGTGTGGGGGGGTGCATGTGTGTGTGTGTGTGTGTACGTGCGACATAAACACACCAGCATCAGTTGTCAAGCGGTGGCGGAGGGACAAATACAGACACAAAGACACACGCACACACACACACACACACACATACACACACACACATATATATATATATATATATATATATATATATATATATATATATATACATATGTACATATATATATATGTGTGTATATATATATATTGGGTCATCCCATAAATAATGCGTTGTTTTATACTTCTTTTATTTTTCAAAATTAAGATAAACAAAGTTTCTCGATGACAAACGCCAACCTCTCGGCTAACGCCTTGGCCAAAATTTTCAACTCTGTGTTGAGCAGAATGGTGGGCCTGAAGTTATCTATGACGTTCCCCTTGTTTCAATCTTTCTTTAGCAGTGCCACCGCTCCTCGCTTTACAAAGACAGCATACTCCCGTTTTGCTGCCAGTTGCAGTAGACAGCTGCCAACACGCCTCCAAACAAGTCTGGCATATGACAATAAAGTTCGTAGAGCAGACCATCCAAGCCTGGTGACTTGTCTCCCTTGCAGCCTGCCATCGCATCCCATATGCCTGCGGCTGTGATGGGTCTTTCACAACACTACACCTCTCTTGATGGGAGTCGTGACAGGCCATGCTGGTAGGCACTAAAGTCCAGTCTGCATTCTGACCCACTAGTTGTCCCGAAAAGACAGGCAAAGTATCGTTGAAAAGCCTCACACATCCTTT
>NC_142936.1:12245833-12248333 GCF_046866305.1 Octopus bimaculoides | reverse complement strand
GGCAGGGACACATCATAAAATGAGAGACCGCTTGGGATGATCAATCAAATGAAGTATTCAACATCTATGAGACCTGTTTATGGAGCTACCCTTGTATGCACCCCACTGTAAGGGTCTGAGAGTTGGATCCTTTATCGGTACCAGATCAAGTAACTGGAAGTGTTCCATATCGGATCTCTCCGAAGTGTCCTCGATTTCACATGGGAGGACGACGTATCTCCTACCTAAATCCTCTTGCAGCCTGGATCCTTCGTCGTTTATCCGCTGGATTGGCCAATGGATTCGGATGCCGGGCGACCGACTCCCAAAGATGTTATTTAAGTAATGCTGTTAAAAGTCTACCAAAACATAGAATTGATATTTTCTGCAAGTTACGTTGACTCCACTAAAAAAATAGTTACAAACATGACATTCCTCAACAAAAGATAGATTAATATATGAAAGTACTATCTGTAATTAGGGGAATGAAATTTTGAGCGGATATATCTGATTTCTGCAGTAAAAGGGTTAAAAACTTATTGTGTTTGCCTAATTCTGGAGGAAGTGTATTTTACATTTGATAGATACTGAATAATTACTGTGAATTCGACAGCAAAACTTTTCTATTTTATCCATCAATAATAACAAGTCATATCCAATTAACACTATGTAAACTAATGTTTAGTATCGATAATTTTTTTTCTTTTATTATTCATAATTTATAATTAATGTTCTTTTAGTAGAAGTTACTGAGGTTTGCTTATGTCCAAGCTTATCGGGGATTTTAATGAACGAAGCGGCTTTCAATGAATTTAACTATTTACAAAGGGGGAGCTCTAAACTTCCTGGCTTTGGGTAAAAGACATTATAGGAGGATCAGTTAATTCACACACTTATTGCAGTGGTCCTTCAGTTTTTCTAAGCCCTGTAAAAGAACTCGCAATATTGGGTCTCCAGCCAAGCCTTTTGTAAAGCCCTTAGAACAAGAAACTTGATAGTAATTTCAAATTTTAGCAGAAGACCAGCAGTTTCGGAGGAGGGGTTTAGTCAATACCATCGACTTCAGGGGTCAAATGGTACTTATTTTAGTGACCTCTAAAGGATGAAAGGAAAACTAGACTTCGGCGAAATTTGAACTCAGAGCGTAAATATGGACGAAATGCTGCTAAAATTTTGACGGCGTTGTAACAATTCTTTTCTACTATTGGCACAAGGCCTGAAATTGCAGACATTGCAGAAGAATTTGTCGGTGACGTAGTTTAGCTTAAATGGTAAAGTACTTTGACCGGAAATTGAAGGGATGTGAGTTCGAGTCTCATGGCTAGTTGCTGACAGATTTTTGTGCCCAGTAAGGATTTTATCCTATATATGCTATTTTATCAGTACTTACGCGTTGAAAAAATATATCCTTCTACTTGTACTACAATACATTTCAGCGCTTCAAAAACAAACTTATGTTTGTGTATGTATATGTATATAAATATATATATATATATATATATATATATATATATATATATATATATATATACATATGGATAGATAGATAGATAGATAGATAGATAGATAGATACCACGGGATTCCAGTCTCTGTCTACTATATTTACTAAGGCAGTGATCGGCTCAGGGTTATAGCAGAGGACACTTTCGTAAGATGCAACGCTGTGGAACTGAACCAGAAACCACATTGTTGCAAAGCGAGCTTTTTAACCACACAGTGATACGTGCACGCGTATATACATACATGTCTGTATGTGTGCGTGCGTATGCGTGTGCGTGTGTGTGTCTGTATGTGTTTAGTTACATCTCTTTAACTTGCAAATCACTTTTGATTTTTTTTTTTTCCTCGTCACCGGAGCCAATAAAAACACATGCCAAAAAAATATCCGAGTTAGATCAATCGGCCCAAATTCTTTCCTTAACAATTCATGTTATTTGACCAATGTAAAAAATTAATATATAGGAAGACATCAAATAGCCAGACAGCATTTTCCTGTGACGGACAGTTTTTTTAAGACTTCCTGCCCTTTTATTCTTCTTGTCCTATTATCACTGAATCTTCTTTTTTGTGCATGAGGATACGAGTTACTTAGATAACAACAGTAAATGCTTCGATAGTTAGAGGAGTAAAACATAGTGTTAAAGAAAAGGTGGGGTTGAAGTCCAAGATCGCCGCGGTTGGACGTTTAAATTGGAAATGTATTTATTGTATTGTAAAGGAAAATACCGAAGAAAATGAATGAATACATAGATAAATAAAAGAACTATAAAATAATATTGCCTTCTGCGCGAAGCTGTGGAGAAAAAACAAATACAATGTCCATCAGAAGCATAGACAAGTCTCTTATCATGAACTCCCTCCCTTGAGTCACAACCCACCGCCTTAAAAAGCGTAAGAGGATATTGGTTATTGATATATAGTATTTGCAAAAATGCTGATGGTCACGAGCTGAACGCCTTTGATCTTCGTTCTGTTCGATCAGATATGACCTCTGGCTAAGTCACAGATAAATACTATTAA
>NC_142936.1:12228333-12240833 GCF_046866305.1 Octopus bimaculoides | reverse complement strand
TTCCAAGAATTTGTCTTCAGTTGATTACTACGGCACTCCGTCGGTTGCGACGACGAGGGTTCCAGTTGATGCAATCAACGGAACAGCCTGCTCGTAAAATTAACGTGCAAGTGGCTGAGCACTCCACAAACACGTGTACCCTTAACGCTTATCACTAGCCAAAACGTGCATTACTTAAATCAAGGCAGTTGATCTTGGTCGGTGGAAGTAAAATATCGTTAGTTATTTTGTCGACGCACCAACAATTTTTCAGGTCCTTTTCAAATTGTGAGTTCAAAACCCACAGGGATAACTAAGTACAAGATGTTGATCCCTTCAGTTATACTCCTTCCCAACAAATCTATGAATGTCTACCAACCACTTGTTCATAGAAAATCACAGCTTCAGTATCACTCCTTCACAGTCAGCCTATGAACCTTTCAGTCTGCCCTCGTAAATAGCCCATGATATTTTGTTCGGAAGTCTACGTATTCAGTGATCCATTTCCATCTTATTCAGTGAACCATGTCAAAACGTATTCAGTGATCCATGTCTGACTAATAACACCACGATTCTAACAGTAACACTGAGTGACATGTATAGATATTGGATTGAGGCCTTCAACGGATCAAACTTCTAATTATTTTAGTGTAATACGTACGGTTTTATATAGAATCTCAGTAACTTAAGAGGAATATCACCTAGATGGACATAGGAAATAAACCTTCTTTTACGGATGGGATGAATCTAGTCTTAATTTATCGAGCCTGTATAAAGTAAATTCAAATTTGTAGTAATTGGGTCTCTATATAAATATTTAATCCCGTAGATTTATTAGGCTTATTACAAGTAGGGAATTGGAACAAGATTTTTGTTCCTACTGAGTTGAAATCACAAGTCGCTGTTGATCTAATTTGGCTCAATTAGTCATCACATCTATAAATATATAAGCTCCACATTTTGCTACACGAGGTTCCGGCAGGGGGTGGTGGCGACCCCTGTTGTACTCTTTCGCCCTAACTTTCTCTCACTCTTTCTTCCTGATTGTTGAGTAAAAAACTGCGATGGACTGGCGTCCCATGCAGCTAGTGGGTGGGGGACACGTACGCCATGGAAACCGGGAAACCGGCCCTATGCTCCACAAGGGGCTAAGAGGATTTCAAAGATGCAATAAACCAAATGAAAAGAACGACGATATTTCCTTCGGTCATAAGTGGTTATCATGACTGACCCCTGGGCGACCCAAAAGTAGTAGGGTGCGAAATTCTTAATTAATTTTTTACATGTCAAAATCATTTTTATAAGTTCGTTCTAAATTTCTATGCTTAATTTCAGACTTGTAGTTAGTCCTTATTTCATATGTCCTAAGTAATATAAAATTGTGCTTTCATAAGTCCCAAAATACGCTGATGGTTGAAAAAAATTAGGAAAGTGCATATCCATTGATGGATGCATGAACGACAAGAAAATACGTCTGCATATCACATGTAATACAGATGACAGGCATAGCTAATGCTGGCCTTTGTAAATGACCTGCAGTATTAATTATGTAAGAGTATAACGTGACCGGCATCGATAAGTTCAGATCCCTTAGAAGCCATCTTGAAAAATTTGTGCACAACACTAATGCCGTTAGGGAAAGCACGAATGTTAGAGAATCTCATTTCTTTTCCGCTTCTATGAAGGAAGACTTGTGGCTACATAAGGAATATCTAATTTAAACAAGTGAGAAGCTAGATTGCCTTTTATCATACTTTATATCACAGTAATATTTTCCGTATTATTTTCTCTTTATATTTAGAATATATTTACTATATTGTTCATGGTAATTTTCGCTTTAAACTTTTAAGATTTGCTCATTTTTTTTTTCATTTCTTAAAGTCATTGCATGCCAGTTGGTTCTGACAGAATTGTAATATAATGCACATTTTAAAAACAGCAATCTTTCGTAGCACGATCTTTAAAATTTCCATCTTATAATCGCTTGCAGCAACAATTTCTGGCCATTATATAACTTCCAATTTACACAATTGAACATTGATGAACATACCAATACTTAGATAGGAAACGGATTTATTATCTATCAGGTATATCGCAGTATATGAACTTCTCCTCCTCTCTTGGCAATTATCTGTATTCTTTAGCTCTATTCCCGGTAACATCCGGTTGCTTCATTATTGTCGAAAGACACGTGATTAGAATTGTGGTAACAGAAATGTTATTACCAGGTGACATTTCAAAAGCAAAACAAAACTTCCTCCTTTATATGATTTCATAATTCCTATCATGATACTATTCATATACCAAAATGTGTGTGTGTAATACATACATCCATACATACATACATACGTACATACATACGTACATACATACGTACATACATTAATGAATGCATGTCGGAATTCCTGAATCTATCTACATATCTATGTACCTATCTATCTATTCATTTCTCTATCAATTTAACTATCTACCTATCTATCCATATACATACATATATATGTATACATACACAAACACACAGACACAGACACACACACATTCATATATATATTGTGTGTGTACATATTTACATATATAAATATAAATATATATATAAATATATATATATATATATATATATATATATATATATATATATATATATATATATATATATATATATATATATATATATATACACATATATATACACGCATACATATATATATATATGGTGGTTGTCTACTCCTTAAACAGAGCTTGACCACCTCCTGCACCTACACCTTAGCCCTTTCATGGCGTCTGATGTGGCTTTTTAAACCAGACAGTGTTTTGAAAAAACACCCACACAGATTGAACCTCTGATTTGCACTACCAATACCTGCAAGTAAGTTCTGCTCATTGTGGATCCTAACATGTCTTTTAAGACCCCCATTGGATTTGCAAACCCTCTGGCACACACCACATTCAAACGTGTGCACAGACATATAATCAGAATAGCTGGATGAGGTTTGTTTTCCATGGGTTCGCAGGAATGGATGTCGGAATACATGAATCTATCTACATATCTATGTATCTATCTATCTCTTTAGTTCTCTATCTATGTACCTATTCATCCATATACATATATATGTATACATATATACACACACACAAACACACACCCACACGCATATATATATATATATATATATATATATATATATATATATATATACATAATAAATCTCTGTGTGTGCGCGCGAGTTAGTGTATGATAGAGGCGATTGTCAAGCTTCGACGATTTAACAGTAGACTGCGTCCCAAGACGAATATCGCAACAGATCGTTGAGGCACGGATCCAATTTCACCATCTACATCCGTGGCTCCTTACGAAAATTTTAGCAAAATGGTGGTGGAAAACCGTACACATTTGCAGGCGCCCTCTGGCGTTCACCAGAGAGAGAATTGCGGAGTTGTAGCTATGCCATTCGTTACCGGAATCTATCGAACAGCTTTCGTGCTCACGTATTTCTACACCATGCGCCGTATGGTAGACGATGCTGCCATCGAGTTGCGTATCAAAAGGGACGGCAGAGACCCTTTTTCACTGCTACCATGTTGGCTGTGGAACCTCTTTTTCGTATCCATTCTCATTGATTTCTTTCCTCTTCTTCTAAACCTCCGTTTTCTAATGCTACATTTTTTCTAAAGATGTCAGATATTTCTGTAATTTTGCTTCCAGATGGACCTACCATCTGGTGTCAATTTTGTGTTTTTTGTCAATTCCCAGTTAGAAGAGTTGGTAACTCTTCTACTTGAAAAATGCGCTTGGCTGAATAACTCAAACTCTTTTACTACTCATAGGTTTGTGTTCTGTGTAACCAACCACCCGAAAATGGGCGCCACTTAAGCTCTCTCACTAATGAAGACATATATGCATACATATATACACACACATATATACATACATACACACACATGCACAAACGCATACATACATACATAAATACATACATTCATACATACTTACACATACATGTACGTGCATACATATATATATTTACATGTTTCCAAAAGCCATATACAAGTGCTTTTATGGTGGCGGTAGTAGTAGTAGTCGTCGTCGTCGTAGTAGTAGTAGTAGTAGTAGTAGTAGTAGTAGTAGTAGTAGTAGTAGTAGTAGTAGTAGTAACGCATTTTACTTCATATCTGTTAAGCTGCATTTCTATCCCTTCTTTATAAACATGGATTGACTCGCTTCCAAGTACTGATGGGCAAACAAAATATAAAAGAACACATTTTTTAAATAAAAATAATAATTATCATTATTATCATTGTTGTTGTTGTTATTGTTATTATTATTATTCAATACAAATATTTGCTGGGCCTCAAACGGAAGAAAAAAACCAAATAGAATAGAATAGAATAAAAACAGACGAAAAAAATTTGAAGCGAGAAGAGAAATATGCAACACCAATATAAAACTTATTTAAAACGTTGTCTTACTTACAGCAAACCAACACCCTGCGATAATAATCAATTTAGTTACATTCTCTCATTCCCTTATTCCCTTATTCCTTTATTCACCCTCACCACTACCACCTTCTTTCCTTAGCCAACTAAATGCAACAAGAAGCAGTTCTACATTTCCTTTTTTACCTTTTCAATTTGTTTTTTCTCTGGTGTTCCTATATCTTAAGGTACTTTAACTAATCTAATCCTTCTTTCGCAATTTCATCGCATTTAAAACTTACATCACTGCTCCTTCTTCCAGCTTCCGCTATTATCGACAAATTGATGGTAATGCTCACCAATTTTTATTTCGCTTTGAAGTAGGATCGACGAACGAAATTTATCTTGTTTCCTTCTTAATGCTCTTTACGTGGCTGCGTTGGATTTGTTTATTTTTTTTTATTCCATGTCGTTTTGTTTCGTTTTGTTTTGTTTTAATGTTGTGTTTCTCTTGAGCTTCTAATCTGTTTTGTTTATATTTTGTTTGTTTTGTTTTGTCTTGTTTTTATATTTTATAATTGCGACTGCTTCGCAAGCAAATGCATTTTGCAAGCAGTAGTAGTAGTAGTAGTAGTAGTAGTAGTAGTAGTAGTAGTAGTAGTAGTAGTAGTAGTAGTAGTAGTAGTGGTGGTGGTAGCCGTAGCAGCAGTAGCAGAAGTAGTAGTAGTAGTAGTAGTAGTAGTAGTAGTAGTAGTAGTAGTAGTAGTAGTAGTAGTAGCCGTAGCAGCAGTAGCAGAAGTAGTAGTAGTAGTAGTAGTAGTAGTAGTAATAGTAGTAGTAGTAGTAGTAGTAGTAGTAGTAGTAGTAGTAGTAGTAGTAGTAGTAGTAGTGGTAGTAGTAATTACTTCACCACAGTGCAGCTCAACGCCGAAAACCCGAGAAACGCAGGACAGGTCACTTTGACATTTTCGCAGCTTTAAACACAGTTTTCGAATGCAAAATATCTCTCTGTCAGTATCCTTCATTGGCGAGACATTTTTATACCATGAGATTTTTACATCTTAGCAGTCTCAGAACGCATCAATTATCTCTAGTCGTTCTTTTACTTGTTGATACTGATGTTGTTCTTCTTGCTGTTGGTTAATATCATATTAGCCCTGATAGAAAAAAAAACCATGTTCAAACGCTTTCTAAATCTGACAAGCCCCTTTTGAAACATATCAAGAATTACATTTTCCTTTTTATGTTGCCATTTCTTTAAGATGGTGGTGTTTGATTTAATTTAAGGGCTGATCTAGCTGCTATATCTACCTTATCTACTTCTGTCTAGTCGTAGAATGTTCTACGTTGGTTCAGCATCAGATAAATTATTCTCTTAGCTGGGTAAACGATTCTATATTACATTTTTGTTCCTTAACGAAAAAAATAGTCCTGCCAGCGAGTAGAACCATTAGCGTTTCAGACAAAACGGTTAACGCCAATTAGCATGTCTTCCGGCGCTTTACGCTTTGAGTTCAAATACCACTGAGATTGGTTTTCATTTCATCATTTGGAGGTCGATAAAATAAGTACCAGCTAAACATTTTAACCGATATAAGTGGCTTCCCCTCACCTCAAAATTGCTGCCTTTTTTCCACAATTAGAAATAATTATTGCCTCTTAACAAGTGGTTTATCTCTTGTAATTAACTGCAAACCAGCTTATCAAAGAATCTGTATGTAACCACATTGATATGCTAGAAATAGCACACGCACATACATTATATAATGTGTTCCTAAATACTCCATACTCTACAGAATGTCGGTATTGCTATGATGAGAACTCGAACATCATTAACAGATAGGCAGCGAACTGGCAGAATCGTTAGCACGCTGGGCGAAATGCTTAGCGGTATTTCGTCTGCCGCTACGTTCCGAGTTCAAATTCCGCCGAGGTCGACTTTGCCTTTCATCCGTTCGGAGTCGATTAAATAAGTACCAGTTACGCACTGGGGTCGATATAATCGACTTAATCCGTTTGTTTGTCCCCTCTGTGTGTAGCCCCTTGTAGGCAGTAAAGAAATAAGAAATCTATTCAGAATTGAATTGGGATTCAAAAGAAACAAAAAACAATTAAAGTCTAACGGAACGATGAAGATTTTACGTAATCATAAGATTTACTAGAAATAGCAGGCAGCTAAATCACTATTAAATTACAAAAAGAAAAAAATTGCCACAAAAACGATGGGCACATTGTGATAAGTAGTTCTAGATAGATATATCCAAAAAAAAAAAAAATGCGATTATCATAGTTGATCATTGTCCTTGTGACTCTGATCAGATTTCTGGTTAAGTAAAAGCAACAAGAAATTATCAGTAAAATTAGATGCGCTGGGTTGAATGTTATATAGAGACATCAATGGAAAGAAAGAAAGAAAGAAAGAAGGAAAGAAAGAAATAAAGAAGGAAAGAAAGAAAGACAGAGAAAGAAAGACAGAGGAAGAAAGAGAGAAAGTATAACATCGAACTTACATGGGAATCGTCTTTCATAAAATTCTGTAATTAAACCCTACTTTTTTTTCAGCCCTTATTTCACCAAAATTTACGTTAGCAGCAGGAAGCTGGAAAAAAAAAAAAAAGACGAAAAAAAAATCAGTTAATCTTATTAAAGGCATGTGCCTACTAAGATGAAATAAAAACAAGAATTAAAATATTCATTTTCTACATCATTTGATCGTTCACAGAACATCAAAGGACAATATGCCGTCAATATGCGAAATCACTCCAGGGAGATCAAAAGATTTTTCCAGTAACCGAGTAAAAGCCAAAAAGAAAACTTTTATCTCTTCCCAGCGGTAGTCATACATCATTCTATTATCATGTCACTGACGTATTCACAAAAATCAACGATAGAGTCTCTACGTGGTATCTCGACATGCTGAAAATAGCGGCTAAATTTCAATAAACACACACCCTGCCGTCTTATAAATATGAAGTACGTAATGAGGATCTTGTTAAATTTTTTCCAGCCACACGAATTTTTTAAAAATTTTCAACAGTTTATTTTCAAAAATTGTAGTTCTGATATAGTTTTGCATGCAGATGAGAAAAATCGCAATCAGTTTTTTTCTCTAAAAATTAATATGATTGAAGCTACAAGCATATAAAATTATGTAACTTTAACCAATCGTACACCTAGTTTGTTGACATTTAATCTCTATTGACATGGAATCAACGCACAAGAAATTTCCTCAAACTACACCAGATCGTCCAAAGCAGTGGTTCCCAAGCTTTTTCGAGCTGCCGCCCTTTCAACGCTTGAGCCACATTCCTAGCGCCCCACGAACACCACCGCCGCCACTCAGCACCACAAACGTAGATCACTTTCTACAGCAAATTCAAAACTACAGTATTTCACAAATAAAACTTAACCTAACTAATCCATTGTTTTTTGGAGGGGTAGTTAATTCCATCGCCTCCTTTGGACATCTTATTGTTACCCCACTTTTGTCCACGGCATATGGCGTAGTGGTTAAGAACGCGGGCTACTAACCCCAAGATTCCGAGTTCGATTCCAGGCAGTGACCAGAATAATAATAATAATAATAATAATAATAATAATAATAACAACATCGAAAAATACCTTAGGAATGAGAACCCAGGTTCGAAATTTTCCCAAGACACCTGATGAATGCTGGAAGGTATTTCAGCCGAAACGTAGTGTTAACAACAAACAAGACGAGGAGAAATATCCGTCAAATGCAAATAATGTAAACAATGTACATAATTCCTCATCCCTTAAATATAGAACTGAAGAAGTAGTCTGGATTAAACAACCAAAGTGACGTATTTGATGGTACAATACACACACAAGAGCATATTAAACGAACCTCAAATACAACAACGCTTATTCAAGAAACAGTTTTACTCTACTAAAGCATGTAAAGCAGTTCCAATGTTGTATATGAGTCCCATGAGGTATGTTTTTTATATGCTATCAAATACAGGAATAAATCTGAGCTATTGGGCTATCCAATCCAATAGTCAGAATTAACGACAAATCCACACAAATTGTCTCTAAACTTATTTCAACAAGAACCGAGAACACTATTACAACCTCTTCCTTAGGTTAATCAGCTTCATACACATTTCAGACACGTAAGTTGCTTTGCGCCTTGAAATTCCATCTAATTTATATTTGCCTCACATTCTTTCCAGATCGATCAAATAAAATACCAGTCAAGAATTGATGTCCATGCAATAGATTGAAACCAGTGTCTCTCAGGTTGAACGGATTTCCTCAGTGGTTAGCCTGGCTGTATGGTTAAGATGCCCGCTTTCCAACCACGTGATTTCAAGTTCAGTCCTCCTGAGCGGCACATTGTGTTAGTATTTTCTTCTACGAACCCCAGTTAATGACTCGTGAAGGAATTTGGATGGTAGAAATTGTTGGAAGTCTGTTCTGTGTGCGTGTGTGTGTATGTGTGTGCGTGTGTCTGTCTGTCTGTGTTTGTGTATGTGTTTGTTACCACCACCCAACCTCTAAACAGCCAGTGTTGGTTTGTTTACGACCCCGTCGTTTACCGGTTTGGCAAAAGTGTCCGATAGGCAAAGTACCAAAATGAGAAATGAATAAAAGGGTTGATTTGCTCCAATAGAACCATTCAAGGCAGCCATCAAATTCCTGCGCTGGAGTATCATTGTGTTCTGAAGTCCGTTGATAGAAGGAAACAGGTTTGAGACTACGTGGAATTCTCAACAAGTTTGAGTTAAAACAAGATACGTTTACAGGAAGAGAATTAATACATCCACCTTAAATAGCAAGTAACATTAGAGAGAACGATAGAATTCTCGGCTTCACGTCAATCAATAGAAGCCTCAAAAATGAAGAGTGGTTGTCTTAGAGACTGTTCTCATTTCATTGGGAAGTGTTCAAGACAGAATGGTGGAGCTATTAAGCAATCAATACAACGAGACAAAGTCAATAAGGAACAAATGAAAATTGAGTGATTAGGAATTGTAGTGTCTTTAGTTTGGGTTTTCAAAGTATTTTACCTGATTCCTTTTCATCTCTTACTAATTGCTTGCAGTCAAAAGGCTTCATGCACAGTGTTCACTAATTTCGACTTTCTCTGATATCAGAGAACGCTGTGACTCACGTTCGTAAGAAACGTTGTCTGTCTGTCTGTCTGTCTGTATGTATGTATGTGCTTGCGTGTGTGTCGTGTGCATGTGTGAGTGTGTGTGTGTGTACGTCTTCATATGTGTTGTTGTGTACGTGTGCGGGAATGTTGTGCGTGTGTCCGTGAGTGTTCGTTCGACCGTTAGACAGTGACCATGCGGGACCGTTCCAGTACTTATTTCGAAGTCTGGCACTTGTTTTAGCGATTTCTTCAGCTGCATCGTTATGTTACGGTTTATAAGCACGAGAATACGAACATAGAGTAAGCTACATATAAACGTACATATACGCACAAATACACACTCACACACACACACAAACTAATATATATATATATATATATATATATATATATATATATATATATATATATATATATATATATATACACACTCCCACAGAGACACGCGCACAAAGACCCACACACGCATACACACACACATATTCCTTGTAAGCTTAGTACTTATTCTATCGGTTATCTTTTGCCGAACCGCTAAGTTACGGGGATGTAAACACACCAACATCGGTTGGCAAGCGATGGTAAGGGGGGACAAACACAGACAGGCAAATACATATATACATGCATACACACACACACATACATATATCCGATGGGCTTCTTTCAGTTTCCGTTTACGAAATCAACTCACAATTCTTTGGTTGGCCCGAGGCTATAGTAGAAGACACTTGCCCAAGGTGCCAGGCAGTGGGACTGAACCCGGAACCATGTGGTTGGTAAGCAAGCTACTTACCATACAGCCATTCCTGCACCTATATATACATGCATATAGCTTTCGCTGACCAATTTCACTCAACAGATACTGATTGCGCAGAAGCTATAAAAGAAGGCCTATGGTTTCTTGCCTAAGATAGAACGCGCAAGAATTGAAACCGCGACAGAAGAGACATAAGCAAAACTTCGTAACCACTTAGCCATTCTTGCACCTATATGATGTGCATGTACGATCAATGCATATCAATGAATAAACGTGTATGTGTGTTTCCTTGTGTGGGGGAGGCGTACGTGTACGTGTGTGTGTGCGTGTGTGTATTTTCTTACGAAACAATAGGAGAAAATATGAAAGAACGTGACTACAAAAACTACTCCGATAAGCTACAACCAAATCGTAAATTACGAGTAATAAAGCTCATTATACTTATTCGAGTTCATTTCATTTCAAAACCTTATTAATACTCTGATGGAATATCATTTTCGCAATACCTTTGCTTTTGTTTCTATTCTGAAAAAAATTGCTTTTAATGCGGAGTAAAAACCATATACGAAAATATTGATGATATTAGCTCAGAAAATGTCAATAGTAATACTAACATAAAGCGTATGGTGTATTTTTTTATTGTGTTTCTACAAGCTCGAAATGTTTATATTGGTTGTAGTGTATGTTTTATTGGTGAAAGACAATGTTGTCATGTACGAAAAGAAACGTTAACAAACACAATAAGTTACCTTTCTGCCTTTCTCCCATTTCGTCTCTATCCCTCCCCCCACCTCTCACCCTCTTTCCCTTTCTCTGTTAAGAGCGTCGAAAGAAAGTAACTTATTGATGTTCATGAGTCAAATAACAGGACGTTCATGTGTCAAATAGCTATACGATATCAGAGTTCTATTCCTGGAGCGGGCTATGTGCTGTGTTCTTGAGCAAGACACTTTATTTTGCGTGTCTCCTGTTCACTCAGCTGTAGTAATGAGCTGCGTTGTTACTGTTGTCAAACTGTATCAACCTTTGCCTTTTCCCTTGGGCAACATCGGTGGTGTGTAGAGGAGAGACTGATTTGCATGGTTGACTGCTGGTCTTCCATATAACAACCTTGCCTTGGAGGAGAACTTTGTAGGTTCAATCTCATGGTCATTCATGGCCGAAGGGGTCATTTCACGTATCAAATAATTGGACGTTCATAATAGACCCGACAATCTAATACGGTGCCAAGCTGTATCGGCCTTTGCATTTTCCCTTGGTGGCGTGGAGAGGGGAGACTGTTATGCATGAGTGACTGCTGGTCTTCCATAAAACAAGCTTGCTCGAACTTGTGCCTCGGAGGGGAACTTTCTAGGTTCAATCTCATGGTCATTCATTACCGAAGGCGTCTTTCCGTGTATCAAATAACAGGACGTTCATAATAGACCAGACAGTCCAATATGTGTGTGTATGTATATGTGTGTGTATGTATATGTGTGTATACACACACACACACATACATACACTCGCACACACACACACACTTGCACAAACACACACGTACATACAGAGCGAGAGGGATTCTTGATAAGCTAACATATATCATCTTTATAAAACTGACCAAAACAAAGCATAAAAGACCTTCAGAGTCCATAAACGATAAGCCACTTATTCAAAGATGTAAACAGCCTGGCCCCTTACACAAATGAAAATAAGCCTTTAACATAGACATTTCACCCGCACGTTGTTCCTAATTTATCTTTAGTAATCTACTTCTCGTCATGGATACAATTATGCCATCTGGAATGAACTAGAAATGCAAATGTTAACGTTTAAGATTCCATTTTTTTTTCATTGCTAGTTTTGTTTAGTGTTATGTTTTCTTTTCATTTTGTTATCTTCTTGATTATTGTAAGTAGGTAAATTACAAAGATACCCCCACAAACACACACGTACCACCCCCAGCTTTAGTATGTGTTTTTATTTAAATTCTTTGCTGGTGCTTTTTAAAGATAGAATTTTTAGATACATATAGAGAAAGGAAGTGGGATAGAAAAAAGAAGATTCAATGTATAGCAGGAGAGATTTAACTACAGGATAATTTAATTATCTGAATGATAGACAAGTGAATAATGTTATTCAAAAGAGATGTTGTTGTGATATGTCGTGGAGCAGTAAAGATATATGTAGACACCGGATTTTCTTCATTTGCTGTCAATCATAATATATAATCGCCTTGGAGCTATGTATATA